>NC_060150.1:24556194-24561167 GCF_021292245.1 Micropterus dolomieu
CAGAACTTTAACATACAACGTCAATCATTTATTCATACTTTAACAACCTACACGACTATCTAGTTTTCTACTTAGGCAATATTTAAAGCATTAATATGGGCTATATTACACTCCCACCCCAACGTTATCACTTATCCCTGTGCTGGACACCTCTTTCCGCACTTTATTTATTGATACATTTATTTCACTGTTGGTTTGATATGAGTTGTGCAGAGGGCCTCTTATGTTGCCGTGTCTGCCTCTCAGAGCTTTGGTGTTTATATTTTAACCTATAAATATATATATTGCCTCTTAATATGAAAGGAGGAACTTTTTCCCCTCAGCTCTCAACCATAAGTCAGCCTTTTAGGTGCACTTTCTGTTTTTTCAAGGGATCACTCGAACACCCAGTTCGAATGGTACTGTTCACAATGTCAAATTATTCTTATGCAGAACAACACAATATTCATTCAGGATCCTTTTTTCAATCACCTAACTCTGCTACTTCCCGGATTTTATTTTCTGTGCCGATTTTTGATACTTAATTTATTTTGGTTTATTCAGTTATCTCTCCAGCTTTGTCTACTTTACCCTTCTCCCCTCTCTGCCTTCCCCCTGCACGTGTTTTTTTGCTCTTACAATAATGTCCCAACTTTAATCATTGGCAGCCCAGCTGACGGTGAGTGTTCTGTTTATTTCTCCTTTTTTTGTTGTGATTCTGTTTTCCCCTCCTGTTTTGGCCTGCCTGTTTGTGTCTCCTCCTCTCTCCCTGTGTGTGCTCTCCCTCTCTCTCTGCTCCTGAGCCCAGCTGACAGTCCGCACCTGCACCTCGTCAGCCACCTCCTCTGCCTGCCACACCTGCCAGCAATCAGCCTCATCTCTGACAGTACTTCTACCCCGGTTCGCCACACAATCGCTGCTTGATCGTCGTTGCTCCTAATCTGGTGCCACTTTATCTCTCAAGCTCTTGTATACTCTATGTCATCTGTTTCCCCTGTTCTTGGTTTTCCCTGTGTCTAACTCTGTCTGTCTTCCCTCCAGGTTCACTCACCTCCATCCTCCGTTGTGGGCTCGCCACCCTGCCCTCTCCCCTTGGACCTCCTCCATGGCGTCCTCTCGGCTCTTCCCCGTGCCCAGCCAGTCAGTCTGCCACCACACTCCTCCACCAACCTCCCTTGTCAGTTCTCCCGTGCCTCCTTTCTTCCTTGGTCCCTAGTGCCCCCCCGCTCCCTTGTCAGTCTCCTCGGTTCCCTGTGCCCTTGTTTCCCCGGCATCCGCCTCTACCTCACCTCCACTCCCCCAACCCCTTTTTTCCTGTTCATCCTGAGCGTTGCTTTTGGGTCCTCTCTGTCGAACACACCACAGTAGTCTTGTGTTCTTCATGGGCCCCTGTCTTTTCTCAGTTTCTCCTTACTATGCCCTACTAGACTGCGCACAACTGAAGCTGTTTGTCACCCACTTCAGTTGTATTTGTTTGTGGGGTTTTTTTTGTCTGTTTTTTATTTAAAAGGGACCGTGCATATTAATGGACATCTTAGCTTTTCAGCAATGTAAATATGCCAGAATTAGCCCAAAGGCTATCTCACATCTGTAGTCCCCCCATCAGGTCATCACAGTACAAGGTAACACAGCTAAACATTGAAATTGGATACGATACAACACAATTTAAGAGACGGCACAATTTTCAACAACATATTATCAAAGACACCACAGTTAACAGACAGGGATTATGTAATTTAAGGTGCTGTTTATGCAGTGCCATTCTATGAAATAATGTTCACTTAAATTTTTTTTGAGAGCTGTTTAGTGCAGGAGGGTGCTGGATCTAGTACGGCAGACACACATACACCGTAAAGTGCTATTCTATTTACATGAAGTACATTTTAACTATGTTAAAGTGCTATTTAAGTGCGGGATCTTGTATGGTAAACATGCATAAACAAACCCATACCCATAAAATACAACAAAGTCCGTTAGTGGACACAAATTTGATGTGTCGTTTGTCCTGTGTCACTTTTTGAGTTGGTTCTTAAAGCTGGGGTAAGTCGGACATTCCCTCACAGCAGCCGGTAACTTGTCCCAGATCTCTGACCCCTTAATTGACAATACATATTGTCCAAATGTTGTACATCTGTAAGGCACCATACAATCATCTCTTGTGGAGGCCCTGGTTACAGTTCTGCCACCTCCCGTTATTTTCAATTTAATGTACTCACTTAGTGGGGGTGGAGCAAGTCCATGTAGGATCTTATATATAGCACAGATTTGAACTTCAGAAATTTTTCAAAGTTTAGCAGGTTATATTTCTGCAAGATTAAGCAGTGACGATATGAAGGCGGTTTTCTATCAAAGATTTTTAAGGCTCGTTTTAAGAGTGACTCTATTGGTTTGAGTGTTGTGACATTTGTAAATGAAGAGTTTGTAAAACAGTATTCAATATGACAAAGGATCATGGAATGAAGAAACATTCTGGCTGCATTGCATGAGAGTGATGGTCTAATATATATAAAGTTGGAAAGATTAAATTTAACAGTTTTTGAAAGCCTTTTGACGTGATTTTTAAAGGACAGTGTGGGATCTAGTACAATGCCAAGGTATTTGAATTCGTTTACAATCTGTAGTTCTTTCAAGAATATATTTGAGTGTGTCCTTTCAATCGGCCACTTAGAAAACATCAGACAAGCAGTTTTTTTAGGATTCAATAGTAGACATGATTTTGGGAGCCATTCCTGTACACGGGTCAGTGCAGATGTAAGAGATTGTGAGGCTTCTTGATCAGTTTTGGCATGTGTAAAAATTACTGCGTCGTCTGCATACATTAAAGTATTGATGTTTTGGCATAGTGTAGGCAGGTCATTGAGGTGAAGAGATTTAATATTGTCAACAGAGACACAGTGCGTTCTGTTGGTTAAGTACGAGTTCATCCAGCTGATGGCTTGTTCGGAGAAATTGAAGTTTGTTAATCTGGACAGGAGTATTTGATGAATGACAGTATCAAAAGCCCTTTTCAGATCCAGAAACAGCACCAACAACAGAATGAGTGTCTAACGAATGTTTGCCCTTTTCAATAAAGACATTAACTGCTGTTTCAGTTGAATGATGGGCACGAAAGCCAAATTGCATGGGATACAGTGGGAAGCAACATTTATTCAGATGCTTTATTAGTTGTTTTGCTTTCCATTTTTCAATAATTTTAGATATAACAGGAAGAATACTGATTGGTCTGTAATTGTTAATATATAATCTGCTCCCTGATTTAAAAATTGGTGTAATCGTGGCCACCTTTGAATCTGGTGGAACAACAGACTGCTTAATTGTTAGATTAATCATATGTGTAATAGGGCATACTAGAGACTCTTTGTGCAGTTTAATGAAATTTATGTCCAATCCAAACTCATCCTTAGCTTTGGATTTATTTAATTCATCAATGATAGAGGCCACATCTGGTTCCAATCATAAATATAAATATAGGCTGTGTTTAGCTAACAGGAAAAGAAACATTTTCAGATGGGGTGAATAATTAAGATATTTCTTGAACAGAATTTTTGAAAAACGAGTTTAACTCAGACGCCAGGATGAGAGGATCTTTCACCAATACATTATTAATTTTAAGTTCAAATAATTTATCTTGTTTGTTCTGTTTATCAGCTAATTTGTTAATGCTTTGCTAGATTTTTTATTTTTTTTTCTCTTTAATTTTTTAATAGTCATATAAAAATGTGCTTTGGCCTTCCGCATTGTTTGTATAACTTTATTTCTTGCTGATGTAAATTGTTGTCTGTCTGAGGTCAGGCCAGTTTTAATTGCCCTTTTAAGTAATTGATCTCTTATCTTCATTTGACTCCTGCAGTCATTATGAAGCCATGGTATGTCATTGTCATTAGTTCTCCTATGCCTCATTTAGGGCTATTTCTAGATTTGGATGTTGAATTTTGGGGATTATATCATGATACAAAGAATTATTAGATAAGTTGGAATTACAAAATAGTGTTTTGGTTAATTTTTGTGAAAAGAAGATGCATTAAAACATTAAATCTATTCTTGTTTTGGAGCGGTTAGTTACTCGGGTTGGCGTTTTAAATAGTTGATCCAAATTAAAATGATCAATTATCTGTTTAAGGTTTTTCCTGTCTTTCTTGTCCCAGTTAAGATTAACTATTTTTTCACGTTAGTAAGATTGATAAGGGTTTTAAGGTTGCTATAAAAATCTAATTTAGCTGATGGTTTACGATATATACATATGACTGTGAATGTCATTTCTGTAGAAAGTATAATGTCTACTCCCATACACTGTTTACGTTTGGGGATCATGCTTCTAATATTTAGGTGTCCACCAAGTAGCCCTTTAGGTTTACAGCATGGGTCCCAAATCATCTTTGCCTGATTTAGAGTCTGAAACATTACCCTATGTTTCTTAAAAACTGGGTTTGGCTGTGGTTGTAATTTGTTGATTGTGTTCAGCGCTACAGTTTATACCTGATGAAGGTGATTTCATTTGGCACTCACTGCCTAAAGTCTGTGCGGCTTTGCTGGTACCTTGAGCTGGTATTGCCGTTTCTGCGTTGGTGTCCGAGTGTTTCAGATCGGTGTGTATGGCCAGTTGTTGGGCATCATGTTGTAGGCACGGACCCGCGGGTGACCCTGTTGTAGACATTCTCTCTTTCAGTCCCTTATGAGCATCTTCAGTTGTTTGTGAGTAGCTCATACTAGCGGTTACATCATTGCCTCTGCACATGGCATCTTCTTTTTGCTGACCTGAGCATTTTCTTACTAACCCCAGACTCACTGGCGACGGGAAAGAGGGGATTCCCCTGGGCTTCCCTTTACTACAGGGCCTCTGCCTGGCCACAACAACCTCTGGCACACTTTTTATGTTTCAATATAATAAAATGTTACATGAATGTACTGACATAATTATATGCATATGCTGACTTACATTTAGCATGTAAATATATGTTTGTCTTATAATAAACCATACTGATTACCTGTAATTT
>NC_060150.1:24561267-24564601 GCF_021292245.1 Micropterus dolomieu
TTTTGGGGATTATATCATGATACAAAGAATTATTAGATAAGTTGGAATTACAAAATAGTGTTTTGGTTAATTTTTGTGAAAAGAAGATGCATTAAAACATTAAATCTATTCTTGTTTTGGAGCGGTTAGTTACTCGGGTTGGCGTTTTAAATAGTTGATCCAAATTAAAATGATCAATTATCTGTTTAAGGTTTTTCCTGTCTTTCTTGTCCCAGTTAAGATTAACTATTTTTTCACGTTAGTAAGATTGATAAGGGTTTTAAGGTTGCTATAAAAATCTAATTTAGCTGATGGTTTACGATATATACATATGACTGTGAATGTCATTTCTGTAGAAAGTATAATGTCTACTCCCATACACTGTTTACGTTTGGGGATCATGCTTCTAATATTTAGGTGTCCACCAAGTAGCCCTTTAGGTTTACAGCATGGGTCCCAAATCATCTTTGCCTGATTTAGAGTCTGAAACATTACCCTATGTTTCTTAAAAACTGGGTTTGGCTGTGGTTGTAATTTGTTGATTGTGTTCAGCGCTACAGTTTATACCTGATGAAGGTGATTTCATTTGGCACTCACTGCCTAAAGTCTGTGCGGCTTTGCTGGTACCTTGAGCTGGTATTGCCGTTTCTGCGTTGGTGTCCGAGTGTTTCAGATCGGTGTGTATGGCCAGTTGTTGGGCATCATGTTGTAGGCACGGACCCGCGGGTGACCCTGTTGTAGACATTCTCTCTTTCAGTCCCTTATGAGCATCTTCAGTTGTTTGTGAGTAGCTCATACTAGCGGTTACATCATTGCCTCTGCACATGGCATCTTCTTTTTGCTGACCTGAGCATTTTCTTACTAACCCCAGACTCACTGGCGACGGGAAAGAGGGGATTCCCCTGGGCTTCCCTTTACTACAGGGCCTCTGCCTGGCCACAACAACCTCTGGCACACTTTTTATGTTTCAATATAATAAAATGTTACATGAATGTACTGACATAATTATATGCATATGCTGACTTACATTTAGCATGTAAATATATGTTTGTCTTATAATAAACCATACTGATTACCTGTAATTTGCCAAATATGCTGAACACCAAGTTAATATAAAAGGCAACTTATGGGCACATTTATACTTAATCATTATCTGAACTTTTGGCCTATATGTACATAATTATAACGTTATATTGGAAACTGATTTATGACACAATTTAGCTTCAGTTTTTGTACACTGTTGTATGTGTAGAAGGACACCTAGGGATTAGATGGGGTAATTATATAAGCATTTAAACTAATGGCTCAAAAGAGCGTGAAAGCAGAAGAGTAGGATTGGGCTTACATGTACCCCATGTGCAAATCTGTCAGAGTTGAAGGTTGTCTGATGTGATATCAATATTTTCAGCAGAATTAGTTGCTTTGATGTGGGCATTACGGTGGGTGGAGGAAGGAGGTTTGGGTAAAGTTGTCTTGTGTGATTCATTATCTGCCTTGATAGCATTGGGTGGGGGTGCTGGTGAGGATGGCAGAGCTAGGCCAGACATAGCTGATTTTAATGATGATTTTTAAACTATAGAGGCAGGGACGTGATGTGTTTTTTTGTTGGTGCCAGCTCATGTTGGGGTTGAGGGAAATGAGGTGGCAGACAGTTTAGGCATAGACAGAGATGCAGGTGCCACTTGGCAGGGTGGAGTGTCGCGACATCATCAGTGAGTCATTTATGGCAGCAAGAGTGGGCTGTAGAAAGCTACAACATTCAGCCTTCAGTTAAACATGGCAATAAAGTGAGCATGCCTCGGAAGGATGATGTTTAATAGACAAGGCTCAGACTGTGACATTGCGGGCCAGCAGGTGGTCTGATAATAGTGGGAAAGCACAGAGATGGCAACTGTGAGCACTGTTGTAAGATTTGGTCCGCTTTAAGGAAAGGAGGGGTTTAATCATGGAAAGAAAACCCTGGTTAAAACCATAGACTGTAAAATGCTGCATGTGGTATGTATTTTTGACTATGGGTGTGTGGTGTTCATGTCAGCAGCAGAGATAGGACTGAGCTCAGGCCTTGAGAATCTGTACTGTATCCTTCAAAACATCTCAGGTGGAAATGGCAGAAATGCCTTCAAGGGTCAGAAGAGTGAAGTTTATGCTGGTATATGGGCTTAATCTCCTGGGGCAATGTGGTACTCATCCTACCAAGACTCTTAACAGACTGCGGGGAACATAATGAGACAAATTTCACAAGTTTGGGTTGAATTGGTGATGCAAAAGCTGAAAACATAGGATAACAACAATTACAGTACAGTTTCCATCATTTCTCTCTTTTTATTGCCCGTGCCAAAAGTAGCAAACAGCAGGAAGGAGTATGGCGCGTAGGCCGGAACTGTTTAGATCAGATTTTTCATACTCAGGGTTTGTATTCACAGATGGCTCCACTTATCCTGATACATATTAAGGGAAGAGTATCAGACCATTTGTCAGTATATACCACAGAGCTGTTGGCAACACTACTGGCCCTGCAGTGGATAGAGAAGAAAATAAATAACACCATTATTGCATCTGACAGCTTTTCAGCACTAAGATCTGGCAGATCATAATTAAGAATAGATATTAATGAAATATTCCTTATAATGGACTGGATGAAAATTAAGGGTATATCTACACACTTCCTGTGGGTCCCAGCTCCTGTTGGTGTGGAGAGAAAGGATCGGGACAACAGTCTGGCCAAACAAACACTCACAATCAACCATGTCGACCTACAAGCTCCATTAAGCAAAACTGAAGCTTAGACATTCATTAGCATATATGCACAGCCAGTATGGCAGGAGTATCGGGATAACCGTGAAACTGGAAGACATCTATGATATACAAAGACATGATGGTGCTGGGAGGATGGTGGGCTGGAAACAAAGGGAAGAAAATATAATCACTCGCCTGAATAGATCATACAAGTCTCAACCATGGATTACAGGTGCTGGTCATATAATTAGAAAATCGTCAAAAAGTTGATTTATTTCAGTAATTCCATTCAAAGAGTGAAACTTGGATATTATATTCATTCACTCGTTACACACAGACTGATATATTTCAAATGTTTACTTCATTTAATTGTGATGATTAATGAAAATCCCAAATTCAGTATCTCTGAAAATTAGAATATTTCTTAAGACCAATACAAAAAAAGGATTTTTAGAGATGTTGGCCAACTGAAAAGTACGAACATGAAAAGTATGAGCATGTACAGCACTCAATACTTAGTCGGGGCTCCTTTTGCCTGAATTACTGCAGCAATGCGGCATGGCATGGAGTCGATCAGTCTGTGGCACTGCTCAGGTGTTATGAGAGCCCAGGTTGCTCT
>NC_060150.1:24564701-24592888 GCF_021292245.1 Micropterus dolomieu
CCATGAGCCCTGATTGCAGAAATAAATCCATCAGGGAGGAGGGATACATCATGATTGGCACACACTGATCTCCTGTTGTGGGACGTGGCAGTCACGGCTGACAGGAGAGCAAGATGGGATTGAGCTGAGCAGGCCACCGCCTCAGCTCTCTGCAAACCCGGCACTGACACACACACTCAGGGAATGAGCCTGAGTAGGCCTAATTATATGCACAAGTGCTGTAGTTCACTGAGTAGAATTAACTTTCAGCAGTGACCTAGATTAAATGCTGCATGCTGTTTGTAAAGACAGAGTGCAAAAAAATCCTTTGGTGAACAGTAGCTTTAGCTATTTGAAAGCTCAAGGCTGACATTTCTTCCTCAGGCACATTACTTAAAGTGAAATGAATGAATGAAAGATTCCAAAAACAATACAAAATCAAGGGAATCCCCTGTCCAAGTCACCATTGACAAATCAATGGGAATGTTGTAGTCATCCATCCTACAGTATTAGAGGCAACTCTACAATGCCAGTTTGATTGGAGAGCCACAGGCCAGTGGTGAACTAGAGCGTGAATAAAGTGCACAGTAGGGGAACGAGTGACAGTCACCACAAGCTGCATGCAATCTGTACTTACATTTATTAAATCATCCGTTCATTTGAATTATTTGCAGATGAACCTTTCAACCTGATATTCTCAATAACACAATCACCAGAGGACTCTGGTTGACTGGCCCCATATTAAAATACACTGGTGCCACTAAGGAATCCCCTCATCCACATCCATCATGGCTGCACCACTGTGTCACTACAGACTCATATTTGAAGCTACTTGGCAGTGTACGTCTGCTGTGCTGTTTGTGGAAAATTCCTCACCATCGTGTTTGCACTATGTCTGTGCTGCAAATAATGTTAGTCTACTAATGTTAGTGGACTGTTTGTGTGTGAAATAGTTGATGTTGCAGCCATTTTCAGCACGAAATACACTGCATTAAATAAATGTGATGCAAAGGGTCAAAATATTTGTTTGAATCTGTGATCGCAGAAGTCTTCTGTTGGAAAAATTAGTAAAAACCCTGAATGACACATGTATGTCCATGTACACTTACTTCACTCTGTTAATGTCCAAGAGACTTTCTTGATGGTCCAACGGTTACTATACCACTACTTTACTATGGGAATAGGTAATATCAGGTTGTTGGGTCATATAAATATATCAGAAAAGCAACATATAATACAGAAAGCAGCAGTGCATTTTATACTACTATAAATCCAGCCATTTATTTACATTATGAGTACAGAAGGCTACATTGTGCATGTAATAGAGGTATGATGTGATATGTCATAATCTTTCAGTGGATCACCTAAACGCACTATATGCACATTTCATTTGCTGAATACATTGTATTGCCTTTAAATGTTGACCTACAGATTACAACAGTGTCATTCAAGTCATAATAAGCAGATTGTCATGGGAAGCCCATCTTCATTTTGACTAATATTAAGTAGGCTAATGGGTCTTTAGTGGTAGTTTCACACGGCCACATCACACTACATCCTCGCTACGCTGTAGCATTGTTTGATGGGGATACAGAGCGGCTCTGAATGGGAAGCATGCAACATCGACCCACCTCCACAAAATAAAAACAGGGCAGCAGGCTGACACTGTCTTTGGTCAGGATCCCCTTCTCTCTCGTAGACATGGTCAGGCCTCCAAATATCCAAACAGATCCAAGACGTGACGAGGGCAGAATGGCTGAGCTCTCCTGCAGGGATCAGGAGCGCTCCATGCCGCTGTGCGTGGCTTGACGCTCAGGAAACAGCCGGTTAGTACCCAGCCCAGACTCCCGATACCCGGACCTGCGCGGCTCTTTTTCTCTGCTAGTGACAAGCCCGGGGCTTGGTTCTGTGAATGTCTTCAGAAGAGCTGTCAGGTAGAGAACAGAGCCACTCCGACTGAGGGAGAGAGGAAGATAAGAGGGAGCGCAGGCGCACTAGGAAGGAGTGAGGGCTCAGTACTGACTGCGAGCAAAACATGTCAGCTTCGACGCCAGCAAAAAAAAAAAAAAATTAATCCTCTCTAAATTTAGTAAACCATATGTGGACCAGCCCCTTGAAGTAGAAAATAACCACATTCAGTCAAGTACTGTCTGTAATAGTAATATTCTATTCTCGGTTTCCATTTAATTCTCCCTCAGCTGTTTATTACTGTTGTTCGGCAGGTTGTCTCCTGTTGTCCCACACCCCCTTTTTTTTCTCCCAAGCCCCCCTCCATGTTCTCTTGCAGGTGTCTTCGCTTTCTGCAATTAGTGTTTTCCTCTGTTGTCTCCTGTTGTCTCCACCCATCATCCCAAAGGTGCTGTCCTTTCTCTTTGGTGTCTGTTTGTGCCCCCCATTTCCATGTCTGCCCCCTGTCCAGCCAGGTGACAAATAAATACAAAATTAAATAAATAATAAAGAAGACAAAGGAGAATATTAAAACTCCCTTGTTAAAGCATAATCGGTCTGACACAACATGGTATCCAGCTCCTCATAGTGCACACCAGACTGCTGGGCAAGACAGGATTTTCTTTTTTTAAAGTACTACTGTCCTTCAGTAATACTGTGAGTCGCAATTTCCATTTAATCTTACAGTCCATACATAACACAGATGCTCTCTTAGACTGAAAGAGGCCTCTGCCATCAGGAAAAACTGTTTCCATGAAAGGGTGTACCGCTGAACGGTGGAGGCATTGATTAGCCACTAAGAGGCACCTGTTGGCAAGCAACAATTGTTGAATCTTGAAGCCACTAAGATGACAACTGTTGCCCATTAGCTGTTATATGTTATTCCATGCCAAGTGCTCTGTCTCAACATGATTATGTCAGAATAGATATGGTAAATTTAAATACATTGTTTTTGGGGTTGTGGACACTGGCTCAGATCTGGAGTTCACGGGCGCTGTACAGTGGCTGCCCACTGCTCCCTTGAGGGATGGGTTACATGCAGAGAATGAATTTCACTACATGTATGTGTATGTGACAATAAAGTGCCTTACTTATCTTACTATTTCAGGAATCCAAAGGAAAGATGAGCTATTTTGTGATATTGATGAGAGTTCCTAAAAAAAATTTTGTTGTCTTGATTGAAAATTGTCTTGACATATGAATTTAGAAATTAGTAATTGGTTTAAATTTAATGTAATACCCAGGTGATTTAATTACATGATTTTTTTCTTTGAACGTGGAAGTCTAAAATGCAATCTGTAATAAAGTTACACAAGAAACAGACAAATAGCGTGGCTAGGAGACAAAGGCTTCTTGTAGGGAAAAGGTGCTGGGATTAAATACAATAACATAAACAACAGACAAAAGACGCAGGGCAACAACAAAGTACCATATTATGCTCATTTTCAGATTCATAATCTTATTTAGTGGTTGTACCAGAACAGATTTACACCATATTTTTTTATCATACTGCACATTGCTGCAGCTCCTCTTTTCACCCTGTGTTGAATGCATCGTTTTTGCTATGGAGAGATGCATCTTACCTCTACAAGATCTTTGTTGGGAGTTGCACATGTGCAGTACCTAGTTAAGGACTACTAGCCAATCAGAAGCATTTATACATTCCCCTTACCAGCATGGCAACATGGACTGGAGCAAGAGTTCCAGAGTGGTGAGTTATTAATCTGTAACAAAAGTATCTTTCATCCATAAAGTTTTTGCTGTGTCGTCACAGGGATGAAAGGGAAACCGCTGGACTACAAACGAGCTGTTTTCAGGCAGTTCAGAGCAGAGTTTTCTGTGGGAGATGGGACTTTGCAAACCAATTACATGCACAAAAAAGATATATAACTCAATAAATGAGAGGGGAAAAGCCAAAAAGCATAATATGACCTTTTTAAAACCAGGCACAGAGACACCAAGAAACAAAAGGAAAAGACCCAACAACCCCCTCCTTCATCCCAAGCACCAGAGGCTACAGCACCTTCACCTTCCCAGGTACATCCCTGCAGCCCCACCACCTCCTATCCCAGAGCAGATAGAGATCAGAAAGATGCTCCATACACTGTGTAGCAGACGGCTGAAGTAGTAAGACTCAAAGTTCCCCTATCACAGTGTTGGAACATATTTCAGATCTCTCTCTGCTCTGAGATAGGAAGTGATGTTTTTGTTTGATAAAGATGTAGCTGTTGTTTGCCACAGTAATTATTTCTGGTGTTAACTCCTATTGTCTGAGAGCAGATACAATAGCAGTTGTCACAACCAGGCTCAAGGGTCATGGTACCAATTTAGTTTATTTGGCATGCTTTGTGTCCCTTCATTTCAATGATTTCCTTTATTTCATTTTTGCTTAGAAAAGTTAATAGTGATTTACTTGCTAAAGTTGTTGATCTCTGATCTATGCTACAGTTAAATAAATCCTATTATAATTTGAAGAAGTCGTTGTCTGTGATTATTTGTGAATAATATTGTAGTAAATGTAGTAATTGAAGTTGGTTACCACAGCCAGTGTCCAAATTCACCCTTCCCTGTTTGCCATCTATAGGTGGACAAACCCTTTTAGACAGATCATATTTGGCTCATATTTGGTTAATTGTCCCTGATTCCAGGGTGGTGCCCTATAGTTTTTTTTTTTCCCCCATTCTTTCTTTTATTGAGATTCACATATCAGCAATTTTCACAATACAGGTGCTGGTCATATAATTAGAATATCATCAAAAAGTTGATTTATTTCAGTAATTTTATTCAAAAAGTGAAACTTGGTTATTATATTCATTCATTACACACAGACTGATATATTTCAAATGATTATTTCATTTAATTGTGATGATTAAAACTGACAACTAATGAAAATCCCAAATTCAATATCTCAGAAAATTAGAATATTACATACCAATACAAAAAAAGGATTTTTAGAAATGTTGGCCAACTGAAAAGTATGAACATGAAAAGTATGAGCACTCAATACTTAGTCGGGGCTCCTTTTGCCTGAATTACTGCAGCAATGCGGCGTGGCATGGAGTCGATCAGTCTGTGGCACTGCTCAGGTGTTATGAGAGCCCAGGTTGCTCTGATAGTGGCCTTCAGCTCTTCTGTATTGTTGGGTCTGGCGTATCGCATCTTCCTCTTCACAATACCCCATAGATTTTCTATAAAGGTTAAGGTCAGGCGAGTTTGCTGGCCAATTAAGAACAGGGATACCATGGTCCTTAAACCAGGTACTGGTAGCTTTGGCACTGTGTGCAGGTGCCAAGTCCTGTTGGAAAATGAAATCAGCATCTCCATAAAGTTGGTCAGCAGCAGGAAGCATGAAGTGCTCTAAAACTTCCTGGTAGACGGCTGCGTTGACCTTGGACCTCAGAAAACACAGTGGACCAACACCAGCAGATGACACGGCACCCCAAACCATCACTGACTGTGGAAACTTTACACTGGACTTCAAGCAACATGGATTCTGTGCCTCTCCTCTGTTCCTCCAGACTCTAGGACCTTGATTTCCAAAGGAAATGCAAAACTTTACTTTAATCAGAGAACATAAATTTGGACCACTCAGCAGCAGTCCAGTCCTTTTTGTCTTTAGCCCAGGCGAGATGCTTCTGACGCTGTGTCTTGTTCAAGAGCTTGACACAAGGAATGCGACAGCTGAAACCCATTTCTTGCATGCGTCTGTGGTGGTTCTTGATAATAATTGTGTAACCTACTAGACTGAGAGACCATTTAAACGCCTTTGCAGGTGTTTTGAGTTAATTAGCTTATTAGAGTGTGGCACCAGGTGTCTTCAATATTGAACCTTTTCACAATATTCTAATTTTCTGAGATACTGATTTTGGGGTTTTTCATTAGTTGTCAGTTATAATCAACAAAATTAAAAGGAATGAACACTTGAAATATATCAGTCTGTGTGGAATGAATATATACATTATACAAGTTTCACTTGGAATTACTGAAATAAATCAACTTTTTGATGATATTCTAATTATATGACCAGCACCTGTATATGCAAGCACCCAACTGGAAAATGTATAGTATAGTAAAATAATACAATATCAGAGAAATCACGTTCTTCAGTCACTAAGGAAGGCAAAACACTATGCATTTTCATTGTCAGGTCTCTTTGGGGAACAGTAGGGCAGATATACTGTGACACTATCAAGTTTTAAAAGAAAATGATTTAGATAAAATAAACTATCCCCCCTGCATAATCTGTTGTTCCACACTCCAGTCCAGTTGGTGGCGGTAATGCACCTTTAAGATGGTTTGTCAACCGCCATTAAACACTAAAGAAGAAGCAGAACAAGCCGCTTCTGGATTGGTCCTACAGAGCTGCCGTAACAGCCATGGTGTTCGTGTTTGAAATTATTTGTGCTACTTTACTTGTATGTTTGTTGTTTATTATCCGGTTATATGTTGTTGTGAAGACTGGACCAAACTGTCGACATGGAACCAAAGGTCCGGTTGCTGTTCTCGTTGTTGCGGGATCAGGTAACGTTAGTGAATTTAACTTACGCCCATGTCACGTTAAGTTTACCTCTGATGTGTGCTGTTCTCTGTGATGTAAGTTTACGTTAACTTACTCAGTCATATTAGAAAGACTTTATTAGGCATTATTTCATATTCTTGCGCACAATGGCGAACAAACAGAACACGTTTTCAAGTAGCTTATTGCAATTAGCTGTCTTCCTTAGCTTCCACGCTAACAACGCGTATAATACGGGACTGTACAGAAATACTGGGGGGGTGAAGCCTAATCATTAAATGCACCGACTTCACTAATACCTCATCTCACTCCAGACTAAACTGAAAAGTTAGCAGTCCTGATAGGAACTGGCTTTTATCTCCCACGGTGTGTTACCTGCTGTGTTGATCACGTGTTACAGACAGTGTGCCTTGTGTGTTTTCCAGGTGGTCACACCACTGAGATCCTGCGGCTGATGGAGTGCCTGTCTGCAGTTTACACACCTCGACACTATGTTATCGCTGACACTGACATGATGAGTGAGGAGAAAATCTCCACCTTTGAAAGCTCTAAACGACACTCGGACTCTGAGCCACAGGTACGCTCTTGTGTAGATGTGGGTCTGGCTGGTGAGGTCATGTTCGCACCAATGTCAAGGCACTGTTGAATTGTCCTCAATGTGTTTTATATCCAATTTGTTGCAAATCTCAACCAGTTTTGTCACTTTAACTCCACACAGTGTTACCGGGAAAACATATGTGGAGTTGCCAGGTTTTTGTATTTTCTGCAAAATAATAGCGATTTTCAAAGTACCCAAAGATGGTTAGAGGGAGGAAAAAAAATGTAGTTGGTCAAAAAATGGAGGGGAGTGAAGGGAAGGAAGTTAACTGGGGGATGCAAGCTTGAAATGGTGGGTTTTGAGGGCCTGTTTGAATGATGCTCTGGGGTTTGCCTGTTGGATGTACTTGGGGAGGGCCCTACAGAGGGTGGGTGTGTGGTAGCTGAAAAGGCCCTGTCACCGTAGGTCCGGAGCTTGGTCCTGGTGGTTTGTAGTTTTGTTGCGTCTTATTTATGGCTTTGTAGGTGGTGAGTATTAATTTGAAGTAGTTCTGTGTTTAACTGGGAGCCAGTTGGAGTTGAGGTTGTGAAGGACAGGAGTGATGTGATCTTTGCGACGGGTGGAGGTGAGCATGTGGGCAGCGGAGTTCTGGACGTATTGAAGTTTATTGGTGATTTTACATTTACTCATTTGGCAGACGCTTTTATCCAAAGCGACTTACATTTGAGGATCAACATACAATCATTTTTATTTTTATTTATAGAGTTTAAGTTTACAGAGACAGTGCACATGGATAAACATTTCTGTAAATGTGCCAGTTTAGCCAGCTTGGCTAATGTTCGACTGTAGTCCCTGGGCAGGTGTTATCACAACTACATAAAATACACTAAAACAGGAAGAACAGTACTTATACATATAACAAGATACCTTTCACAAGGACATGTAAAATACTTTAAAACAAGGACAACAATTTAAAAAACATAAAAGATAAAACAAGCACTCTTCAGGTGTTTCAGAATAATTCACAGACTATGGTCACACACTTGATTGTCTTTTAACCATGATTTTAAATTCAGTTTAAATGAATAATACGTTTCACAATCTATAATACCAGTTGGCAGACCATTCCATGTGTGAGCTGCTCTCACTGAAAAGCTGACTGTCCAAAGGCAGTCCTCCTCATAGGTATTATACCGAGTGTGTCTATTATCAGTTGTTTTCTGCTTTATAAAAGCAGTAAGAGGGGGAGGAGCCAAGCCATGCAGAATCTTATAGATAAGACAAGCATCTGTAAATTTAATATAATTGTCCCAGCTCAGTAAATTATGATTGTTTAGACTGTGACAGTGGTGATGAGTATTTGGCTTTCTATCAAGCACCTTGGAAGCCTGGTGGTATACTAACTGCACAGGTTTGAGTGTTGTACAGGAAGCTTGTGCCCAACTAGTCAAACAGTATGATAAATATGGCATAATCATAGCATTAAAATATACTGTTGCTCCCTTAGTAGTTAGACAGTTTCTGATATGACGAAAGTTTGACAGATTAAACTTAACTGCATTTATTACCTTCTTAATTTGTTTTTTAAATGTAAGATTAGAATCAATTATTACACCAAGATATTTAAAATCAGAAACCACTGTCAGCTTTTCCCCAGTAATGTAAATATTGGGTGTGAGATCATCAACAGACCTCTTTGTGAAGGACATACAAGCCGTTTTCTTTATGTTTAAATGAAGACAGGAGTTATTAAGCCACTGTGTGACATTGGCCATCACTGCTGGAAGCTTACATGCAGCTTGCTGTTTGTTTGTCGCGTGAACATAAATGACAGTATCATCTGCGTACATTTGAATTTCAGACTCATTGCATACAGTGGGTAGGTCATTTATGTAAAGGCTAAACAACAGGGGCCCCAGAATTGATCCCTGAGGTACACCAATACCACACTTGAGGGCTGATGACACCTCATCATTTATCTTGACCCGCTGTGCTCTGCCTTCAAGATATGATTGCATCCATTTAATACTATTTGGGGAGAAGTTACACAATGAGAGCTTTGCAAGTAGGACATCATGATCCACAGTGTCAAAGGCTTTCTTTAGGTCTAGGAATATGGCCCCAACAACTCCCCCTTTATCTAGTTTAGATCTCACATTCTCAAGAAAAAAGCAGTTTGCAGTTTCCGTTGAATGATTTGATCTAAAGCCAAACTGCATAGGATGCAATCTGAAAGGGCTGTTGTTAAGGTGGCTAGTAAGTTGTTGTGCTACATACCTTTCAATTACCTTTGACACTGTAGGTACTATACTAATTGGTCTATAATTGCAGACCTCTGATGGATCACCTGCTTTGTGAATTGGTGTTATTATAGCTGTCTTCCATGCTTTTGGAAATACCCCTTCATTAATGGATCTATTGATTGCATTTGTTAGTGGGCCAGATAAGCACTCATTAAACATTTTCAGGAACATTGTGTCCAGTCCATATACATCTTTGGCTTTAGAACTCTTAAGGGAATTTATAATCATTCTTACTTTAATTTCAGTAATTTCCTGAATCTCAAACACAGATTTATAATTTATAGGCATCATGCTTATTAGATTGGTGAAGGGATTCTGGATCAGTGTCTGTACAGATTCCACAAAATATGAATTAAGAGTTGCTGCTATTTCAGCTTCATCCTGTGTCATACTGCCATTCACACAGATTTCAAGGCGCTTTTCGTTACCATTATGATGTTTACCTGTCAACCTCTTTATGTTCTCCCAAATCAATTTAGTATTTCCTTTTGCTTGGTCAATAACATGAATAAAAAATATAGCTTTTGCTTTCCTAATCTCTCTTGTTACCTTATTTCTTAGTCCCACAAATTTAAATCTATCTGTTACTAATGTAGATTTTAGGGCAGCTTTCAGTGCCGCATCACGTTCTGTCATCAATTTATGTATATCACCACTTAACCATGGAAGAGCGCTTTTTTGTCTGCAGCCAAGTATATTTTTCCTTAAAAAGGTATTCATTATACATTGAATTGTAGAGAGAAAAATCTGACAGTCAGAGTAACGGCACCTCTGTTGCATTTATCTTCCCAATTTATGTTAAAATCCCCCATTAAAATAACCTCTTTGTCAAAATTACATTCTTTTAGTATATTAGTTAACTGTTCAAAAAAAAGCTACTTTGGAAGAGGGTGGTCTATACAGACCGACAAGGGTAAAAGACATTTGTGGAGACAGTGTAATATTAAGACCATACATTATCACATCGCCACTGGATTTGATGGCATCATCAACAGAGCATCAAATACAGCACAACATCTACAACTGACAATATATGTTAATAAAAGCAGCAATAAATGCTAGTAAGCGCTAATGGCACATCAATGGGGTAAATACTAAGGAAAGAAATTAGAGTTAACAAAAAGTGCAATCAATACAAGATAATTGTAGGGGATAGAAGAAGAAGAGCACAGGAAGTGCATGTTAGGAGATAGAGATGTTATTTTGTCTGGTGAACCATAAAGGATTCTGTTGCAGTAAGCGAGTCTGGAAGTAATGAGGGCATGGATGAGTAATTCTGCAGCAGCAAAGGACTGGGTGGGCAGGGTTCAGATTTGTTTAGTTGTTCAGTTTAGTTTGAGAAAGTTCTGTTGCAACCATGACTTTATCAGTACCAGTTAGTTTGCCGGTAGTAGTTGGGGGTGTCAGGTTCAAATCTAAATTTCTTTTTAGTATGAGGGTAATGGCAGAAAGCTTGGGTCAGTGTTGGCATTCAACAGCAGGTGGCGTGAGTACACCTCTCATCTGTGCTTCTCTAAAGTTGAAGTACAACACACCTGATTCCTACCATGTACTTATTTGAATATCAGTGAGGAATAACTTTAATGACAATGAATATACAGTATACTATACAATTATTTGTATAAGTAAGATTTAACCGCAGACCAGTTGTATGTTGGTGAACCAAACTTTTATTGTTATGTGGCAGCGGTAAAAGTTTAGACTCATTGGAAAAGTCTACCACTGACCTGTTCATGTGCTGGTGAGAGGCAGTGAAATCTGAGAGATGAGCCAGTTTTATCCAAGTACAACAACTTTTTTTATGATGAATCTGTATTTTTTGCAATACAAATGGGGATGTCTCTGAGCGCCTCTGATGAACATGTGCCCTTGTTCCCCAGTTCAACATATATCGGATACCACGGAGCCGTGAGGTGCATCAGTCATGGAGTTTCTCTGTTATCAGCACCCTGAACGCGCTGCGGTATTCCATCCCTCTGGTCTTCAGACTCAGACCTGACGTGGTGAGTGGACCCAGAGACCAGTCAGTAGCTGTTCTCACACAGCAACATACCTCTGTACACACAGTACTACATACCAGGCAGGGAGGATCCAGTGAAAATATGTTGCGTTATGGGAAATGCAACACCCAATGTTTTTAGAGTTTGATACGTACTAAAAACTAAGAGTATCTAATGCCGTTTTTCCATTACCAGCTCAACTCGCCTCGACTCTATTTGGCCTTGCTCTGTTTTCCATTGCAGATAGTACCCCTCAATGTAGCTGGTCGTCATAGCGACGCCACACACAACTGCCTCGACGTAATGTTCAATGCGACACACACACCAGCGACCCACAAACAGCTGTCTCTTGATTTAAGTTAAAGGTTTCAGCATTCTTCAGAATGTAAAGACAGATAAGCGGTATGAAAACCTTCCAGCTGTGTTTTCCTCTGCCGTTGTTGCTGCAGCGGTCTGTGTGACGGCGGGAGCAGAGGGCTCTGTGAGCGGGCGGCTGGCCGGCCTCGCGAGCTCCTGCAGGCTTCCCCCGCAGCCACTTGTGGAGCTCCTCAACTCCAAAAACGTTCAAGCACATTTTTGTTCCGCCATCACTTCTCGTAAAACTGTCAATATTCAAAGTCTACACAGATGATTTCTCACCTCAAAACTTCTCAGAAGTGGATTTAGTGATGAAATAACGTGTGAAAACTGTAAAATATGAAACTTTCTGTTGCTGGCCTCTGTCTGGCGCGCAATGATGACGCAGTGAATAGTGACGATTCTCTCTGACCAATCAGTAGTCTGCCGTGTTTTCACATCATGTTTTAGTATTGCCTCAGCTCGCTTGGAACCTCGACGGAGGTGATATGGAAAAAAAAGTACCTGGACGCAGGTACAGGTACAACTTTTCCACAATGGAAAACCAAACAAAGGCGAGTCAAGTCAAGCTGGTACCTTGCAGTGGAAAAGGGGCTTAAGGATATCTTGGCCTCGGCAACTTTTTTTTAAACCTTTCACTTGTAAGACCACCACCTTTTTATAGTACAGGACCAAACTGCCCTTAGTACCCATTTATAGATTCACTCTGGAGGAGCACAAACCCATCTAACTCCATCCTGCACAGAGCTGATATTTAACATCAAGAGATCAGGCCCATGACTTACACAACCTCTGTGTCATTAATACATTGACTTATGTACGTTCTCATTTCTAAAAGATAATGAACTACAGAAGAGGGTTAGGGTCACATGTGGAGTCAGAAGTCATAACTCAAATACAGTTTTTACATGTGACCCTAACCCTCCTCTGTATTTAGCAATTTCTAATTTTGTTATTCCATTCAAACCGACAGAGAAGTAGACTGATGTTCGGTTACCAGGCGAACCCTGGTAAGTACAGTTCGTTTGGTCTGATGTGAAAGCTGTCAGTCGAACTCTGGTGCAGACCAAACAACCGCACAGAGACCACCTGGTTTCAAGTGGAAACAATATGTGATTTTATTTCAAAAGCTAAACCACTTATAAATCTATCAGCTGATCATGGAATGTGCTCAAAGAATGATGTTGTAATTGATTTGTATAAGCCATGTATATATTTATGAATATCATTTGGTAGCCACATGCACGTTAGCGGGATATTCTCCCTCATTAATAGCTGTTAAAAGTTGTTGTGCTTGTAGTCTGTGTTCTTCGTCAGTTTATTAAGTCCATCCAAGTGTGTGACAGCGATCCCAATGTAATAAGCCCTGAATCATTACTGTACAAAGTGACATGTCATTATTCATAACATGCGGTTGATTTACAGTCTAATAATGCTTGTATCAGTTATTGCTCTGTGAGCTTTTTGTGACACCAAAGAACACAAATATACATCAGAAGCATTAAAGTGCCTCTTAAACTGTCAGTCACCAGAATTAGATTACTGTCCTATCAATGAGTCACCTGTCTGTCTGTATAACTTCATGTTTAGTCATCTTGGTCATTTATAAAAAGTCAGTGTGAACAGGAACTGGACCAGAACTAAAATGCAACAGTGCATCATTGCAGTGCTGTATTATGACAAATAAACAACTATGTACCTTGTATACATTGTAATAAAAATATATATTGAGGAACTGCTTATGGATCCATAACATTTTTGATATTATCTAGTGGATTTAATACGTGACAAAGATGTCATCACAGTGATGCAATAATCTTATAAAAATCCAAAATTGCAACTAAGCAGTCCTTCTAATTGAGTCTGAACATTTCCCACATTGACCAAGTTTTGCAGTGACTTTCTACAACTTGAGTGTAGGTCTTACATGACTGAACTCATTTCATATAGAGTATTGCAATCCTTGATGGCCCGCGACCCTGTGCACAGGATAAGCGGTTGACGATGGATGGATGGATGAATCCTTGATGGTCACCATCAGATGTTCATAAAGTGGAGCTTGTCAAAGTCTGAACCTGTGTGTACTGGAGTTTCTTTACCAATGAACTCCCCTTTATCACTGCTACTGGTGCCAGAGTCAAGGCTCTGGTTACAGGCAAACTGTGGGATTTCTCCCAATGAGTTAGGCCCCGATCAGACAGAAAGCGCACAGCTGTGCCTTTTTTGCTGCGTTTTTTCATTTTGCTAGGCAACCACCGAATCAGCGGTCCTGTCAGTCTAATCAAAGATTATAGCTCTGTAATTTTTGGTTTGCTGCTAAGTAATAACTGTCATATTAACAGAAACTTGATCACATCTCACTGTTCTGTGTCTTTTGTGGCTAAAAACATCTGCTTTAAAAAGTGCCTCTGGCACTGTTTTGAGAGTGAGAGGTGTACAAACATGCAGGAGACGGGGAAACGGAGATCCGTGTGGGTACATGAGACCCTCAGAAAGAGGAGACACCGCTGGTCCAGGAGCTTCGTCTTAATGATAGTCAGTTAAAGGCTTATTTTAGGATGAGTCGGGGACAGTTTGCTGCAGTCTCCGGACAATCCAAGGAACTGTAAACTTCTGTTACCACAACTGAGGGTCTGTCTCTCAACTCATTTGATTGGACTATGGGGGGGGAGTATGACATCATGCACTTTCTGTGCCGTCAGAGGGCTCCTTCGAAAACGCAAGGCACAGCAGGCGCCCAAAACGTGAGCAAACAGCGCGCAGTACGCTCACTACCAATAGAATACAATTAAAAACAGGTGCCTCTCACTGCGAAAAATGTGTTCTGTCTCATCCGGTCATTAGTGTGAAATACTGAAATAATAATAAGTAATGGACGAATTATTGACAATTATTTATGTTTGTTGTGTGGCATTGTTCTGGACCTTTTTTTTTGTGAAAGTGGATCATATTTTATAGAGAAATCTTCCCTCTTATGTCCTCCGGCTGCTCTGCCTCAATTTGCAGGGATTAATGGTGTATTGGGCTGACTGGGAACTTGGAGCACTAGGAGGTTATTGGTGTTTCTAGCACAGGAACTTTAGACCGCCAGAGTCTTCAGTCCTGGAGCGGTTAATGGAACTGGGCTAAGCTAATAGGACCGCTAGCTTCATGGCTAACTGAGCTGACGGCAGCTACAGTTGGCAGCAGTTAGCGGTTACTTTTAAAGCTCTTCTCCATCAGCAAAATTTGCATCTGATGAAGGTTTTAATGTGTGTGTTGTGCTGCACCACAATTTGTCTCTTGAAGGACATTAAAGTTTTCTAAGATCTATGTTTCTAGTAGGTTAATCAGATCCACCTCAAGACCTTCACAATACTAAATTGCAAATCTTTTGAGTTTTCATAGAATGCCGTTGCCATGGCGAGACAGACAATTTGCTCGTTTCACCATTAAGAAGCTGTTGTAGCTCGACTGCTGTGGCTCCCCCAAATTTCACATGCTTGATAAGAGTCCAGTCCTATAAGCTAATATTAAGTATTAGTCATAGCCATACCTGTCAACATTGGGATTTGAAAATAAGGGAAATAATAAGGGATTTTTTTCAGGTAGCCCTCCCCCAGCACACTGAAAAATTTATGCAAAATGCAAAATTACAAGCACTGTAACAACCTACTTGCTGTGGGCACATTTTAAGTGTAGTGATATAAAACAACCTATAGAGCTTCTTTTCTTATTTTAATAAAAGAACATAACTGTGCTGTTGTCACAGCAGTACTGTCCCTGTCTTTGCCATGCATATGCACACATGTACCTGTTAGAATCCAGGTTGAGTGTACACATGGCCATGAAATCAGGTTTCTCCAGCAGAAATGTAGTTTACTGGGTTTCTCATATTTATGGGGTAAAAAAGTGAAAACTGAAAATTTTCTGCTGACAGTAACCAGATTGTGTAAGTGTAGGTAAAACCAGTGCTTGGAAATGTCTGGGTGGGGAAAATAAATAATAATAAATTTCCATCTCCAGAGTTGTATTTTCTGTAGCCAGAGGGAGCGATGTGGGGAAGTCTGCTGATGTTTATAGCAGACGTAAAGATTTATTTTAGTTTTATTGACTGCACAGCAATAATTTGTAAGCAGCTACTTTTTATAGGTTAACAAGGTTTGTACTGATGACTAATACTGATGCTTACAGCTGCTGCTACATGGACCATTTCTTGTTTTGTGTGTAAAGTTCTGTCTGCTTTGTGAGTGCAGAGTGCAGGGCAGCCAGCTCCACAGTGCAGTTACTGTGTCTGCACTGAGGAGCTGGATGAGGACTCCAGTCTCCAGAGCAGCTCTGTCTGGTTTCCTGTTAAACCGTAATTCCCTCGGCTTCCATCAGCCATGAGGCCACGTTTTCATTTCAGTCCCCTTCGACTCTGTCTCTGAGTAACACTGAGCTGCCTTCACTCCTGTCACTGAGTCACACAAATAATGCAAGTTTCTGCTCTCCTTGCGTTTTTTTTTAATCTTCACACTATGTATTCACCACATTCCCTCACACTGATGAACAGTTTCTACTACAGAACTCTCCAAATCCCAAGATCTCAAAAACAAACACGCAGAACAAGTCCCTGTGCTATCCTCTAACTATAGCCCTTTTGTCTAAAATGAATCAATTTCTAGCTGTAACCCTCACCACAGGTTGTGGACAAACTGTTTAGCAGCCACAGATAGAGGGAGAGGTCTGAGGAGGTGAACATATCCACTGTTTCACAGGAAAAAAGTTAAAGTTTGAGCTGTAAGTCACTGTTCAACAGAAATGTTTTATACAGTCACTTCCTGGAAATGTTCTCATCACCTACCTTTCTCTCTGTGTGTGTGTGTGTTATTTCAGGTGCTGTGTAACGGCCCAGGGACCTGTGTCCCGCTGTGTGTGGGAGGACTCCTTCTTGGAATTCTGGGAATGAAGAAAGTTCTTATAGTTTATGTTGAAAGCATTTGCCGGGTGCAGACACTGTCGCTCACGGGGAAGATCCTGTACCCGATATCAGACTATTTCTTTGTGCAGTGGTCCTGTCTGAGGGACAAATACCCCAAATCCATTTTCTTTGGAAGAATCGTATGAACACATCTGTTACACATAGGCACAAAATGAACACCAATGTAGGATCAAATATGTTGTGCTTGTTATAATGCTCATGAATAAATGCTCTATTTTGTATCAGTGAGTTATCGTTATATCATTTAACAGTTCTGTAGGTGTGATACATACCTCATACAGAGTAGTTGTTAGATGTAAAAACATTAGCTTCTATAATGTAAAAAATTACCATCTTCAAAAGAAGAAAATATAATAGATTTACTCTGCACTGACAGGTTTCTTTCTGCTCCAATAAGATTAAAGGAAAAGTTGAAGACCTGAAAATGAAATTACAGTGTACACTACTTACGTCCAGTTTACACCATCAAAGCACAGTCTATTGTTAATTTCAAAAGACACCTTAATCTCTAAAAAGCTGTGTTCAAATACTTGTCAGTGTGATACTTTTGTGTTCCCATTATCTGTGTGTCCAACTATATGGTCCACAGCCAGCTTCTCAACAACTGATTAGCCAAATTGCCATCACATAACTATACCGTATCTATTCCTAGGTCTCAGAAGATGAATCATTTAGTTTTTTGGTGAACCCCTGACTTTTAGTTTTACACTCATACACTAGAGGAATCTAAATCTAATGGGCTGATTTCCATGACATGGGATCCTACATGCTCCCCAGAGGACAAATCTATGTATGTCTTAAAGGTTCAGTGTGTAATATTTAGGAGGATATATTGACTGAAATGCAATATAATATCCTTAAGTATGTTTTCAGTGGTGTATAAGAACCTTACATAATGAACCGTTATGTTTTTATTACCTCAGAATGAGCCATTACTACACCGCGGGCCCTCTTACATCGAAGTCTCCATGTTGCGCCGTCATGTTTCTACAGTAGCCCAAACAAACAAATGGCTCTACTATTACTTGGTATTGGATTGTGTAGGAATTAAGTGGTATCGCACATCACTACTGCAGTCATGTAATACTAGGATGGAAGGTTTGTTTGCAGCACTGTTGACATTTAGGCTACACCCACACTACTACGTTTTTGTTTTAAAACAGTTTTAACCGGCAATGAGGTGAACTATTACTGAAAGTAACACAGGAGTACAAACGCACTTTAAAAACATTTATTGGAAGTTTTATTATTTTACGTTTTAATTTACAGCTATAAACGTTGAAATGCATATTGTGGTAGGCTGTATATTAACTTATTGGGAGAAAACTGGTAGATGTAAAATCAGACGTTGAGCACCGCTATATTGCGAATATATCGAATCAGGCTCTGCCCGTCGAAACATCAAATCTTCGACTATTCGGGGTCAGCCCTTGGCCCCGCCAATAGACTCACAGACAAAACCAAACACTAAGACAGAAAGAGGGAAGAGAAATAACACAAGAATACACAAGATACTAAACAGTAACGCACTGTTACAGCCATAACACAAGTTTTCCTTTAATCCAAAACAAAACTGTATTATCATTCTCTCTTTGTTGCATTATACAGCTAACGTGGTAGTATACCATAATACAGGCATGTAACAGTATTTTAATCTAATGTGAAAAATACAGATCCACAGTAACAGCATGAGTGATAGCACTGTAGTAGAAAACCCCTTTATATATTAGGGATAACTACACATAGTCTGGCTGAATAATTACCTGCAGTAGTCAATGCTATAAATCTTGTAATTAAATATTTTGTTCCTTAGAGTAGCCATATACCTCACTGGTAACAGATTAGCCCAAATCAGTTGGTCTTCACTTTCAGCCAGCTCTCCTGGCAGACATGATAATCATCAGTAATTTTTTTCAGAGCATATTGCTGACCCTTTTACACATGACAAAAAACCCAGTAACACCCACTAACACCTGGCTTTTGTCTTCAGTGTGAAATGTTACAATCAGCATTAATTAGCATTCTCTCCAAATGACTAGTAGTGGTAGTCAGTAGTCATTCATCTGTTTCTATCTGCTGAGGTCTGTAAATGTCGATAAACATCTATAACTACCACCAGATGCCAACACTGACAAGCCCTGCAGCTGTAACCAATGCACACTTTCTCTCTCTCTTCTCTCACTTGGGCGGCTGTGGCTAAGGGGGTAGAGCGGGTTTCCTACTAATTGGAAGGTCTGTGTTTCCATCCCTTCAGTCTGCACGTCGAGGTGTCCTTGGGTAAGATACTGAACCCCAAATGGCTGTGTGAATGTTTCTGATGAGCAGAGTTGGCACCTTAGCCTTTGCCATCAGTGTGTGAATGGGGTGAATGTGACGTGTAATTTGCTTTGAGTGGTACTGTACAAGAACATTGCAGGCATTGTGAGTAGTGTGGAGTAACGATCTGCTGCTTGGACAGAGGACCCAGTAATGATGTCATATTATTGTCAAGGGCTTTAATAATGATGTAGGCCTACAGTAAATAGATTGTTAGCTATCTGCTAACAATCAAGCAATATGAAAAATACAATTCACAATCTGACTGTAGCCCTGCGATGGACTGGCGACCTGTCCAGGGTGTACCTCGCCTTTCGCCCAATGTCAGCTGGGATTGGCTCCAGCCCCCCTCGACCCTGTACGCAGGATAAGCGGTTGATGATGGATGGATGGAATCTGACTGTACAGCTCACTGTAGAGTGAAACACTGACTGTGAATTAGTGGAGTGGAGCTGGACTTTCGTCGGTGGTGTCAGAGAGGAGGATGCTCTCCATGCTACATGTCTTCTTGGACCATGTCTCCCACCCACTTCATGATGTCAAACGCAGGAGCACAAAATGCACCACAGAGCTCCACAGGAAGTCATTCCTGCCAGTGGCCATTCAACTCTTTAACTCCTCCCTCAAAGTGTCAGACACAGTTAGTTAGACTTAGTAAGTTATCAAACTAGACAATGTCGTCCAATTCTTCACATTCTGTGCAATATTCTATGTTTAAATATTCAGTGTGCAATATCCTTTGCTGCAATTCTGCTTCTATTTATTATCTATTTTCACTACTACTGTCCATCATAATTCTGTCAATAATTTAAATATTGTACATACCAGACTCCTTAATATTTATACTTTTTATATTAAATATTTCTTTACTCACCAACTTCTATTAGGCCTATTATTTCTATTATTTCTATTTCTCTTGATGTGTAATGTTTGAAACTGACACAAGTATTTCTGATACATCCTACAAAATGGCTAACTGTGGACCACTATAAGACAAACTCACATACTGCGGGTGATGGATACAGAAGGAAGGTAACATAACTCATAATTTGCATATCAGTACATTTGCTACAGAGAAAGGATCTTTGCTATGATCCACTTTGGCAATGAAGTAAAGCATGTATGTGCATTTGCATTGCAGCTACTTTTTCTTTTTTTTTTTTTTACCACAGGGGTCTTTCAAGTCAATTGATCTAATCCAGAATTGCCAATGTTGCCACAGTAGTGAAACAGTGACAATATGGGTCCCAAACCGTTTCTTGTTGAGCATGTGTTGCCTGCTTCCCACAGTGTACGTTTATATAAAAGGTTTCACTATATTTCACAACCTGAAACAACATTTGAACACTTAAAAAAGGAAACTGAGTTTGGATAGCACTTTTTCACTTTGAGCTGTGGTTGTTTAACAGCCATACCGTCTGTCCCACTGTGCTGAGGTGCACGAACTTTTTGTTCCTAGTGTGACACAAATCGCATCAGGAGAGGGAGGAACCCGATACAAATCGGGTGCTCTGATTGGCTCTTGTAGTTACGTCAACCATTTGACATTTTTTTTGCAATCTGAGCACATCCTACAGATAGAGTCTCTGGTACTCTGCTCTGTGAAGCCTGACGGAATACTTTCCTCCTGGTCTGCGTGTTGAAAAAGGGGGCCGAAGCAACCGCTGCTTCTCTGTGCCACATTCTAGCTGAGGAGATTCATTTGGGTCTACGCGAAAAACCAAGAAAATGACTCATTTTAATAAGGGGCCAGCCTACGGTCTGTCTGCTGAAGTGAGGAGCAAAGTAAGTGTTCCAGTCTTGTCTTTGCCTTCTGCATCTCACGGGGAAAAACATCTTTCAGACACTTTTAAAGAAGTTATGATATGCATAAGTTTAGCTAACGCATGTGTTCCCGTATGGTCTTAATAAACATAAATCCCGATAACGTTAACTGTTACCGATTGTTCTTTATCCTATTGACAAGAGCAACACGCCGAACAACAGGCCATTCACCAAAGTGCCCAAAACTTCACGAGCGTCCCGAAATTCGGGAGTCTCTTTTCAGCTCGGTGTTACAGGCTATAAAACCAAGATTGAGAACGCGCTACATTCTGGTAAATTAACTACAATGGCCTTAACGTTTAACTTGAACGTAATGTCAACAAAGGCAGAAGAAAGGAATGTGAATATTGAGGTCGACGCCACTTATTTTCCGTCAATGATGGGGAAAAAAACTTCCTTCCGTCCCACTTAAAAGCTAGTTTATAGATTTTAACACATAAGCACTCTTTAAATGTCATGGTGTTAACACGAATTTATTTTCATGGTATGATGCACTTAATGTTGTTTGCTTTGTGAAGAATCTTGAATAGGATACAGAGGAACCGGGCCCCAGCAGGGGCTGTGTAAGTTAGCTGCCTCCTGGAATATGGAGCTATTTGGGCCTGCGTTATCTAATACTCTGTTGTCTGTTTTTGAATGTTGTAGCCTACTGTTTTATAATCAGATTGTCATGTAGTCTAGTAGTAGTGTGATTAGACGCTTTCTATTATTAAAATAATAGCCAAGGCAAAAAAACCCTCAGTTTTGTTTGTTAAAATAAAGGAACATGAATAAAGGTGGCTGTAAGAGTTATTGTGGACAGAAACTGACTGGGACTGTAGTAAATGCAAACCCAGTCTCGAATCACAATGTGTTAGACATTAGTCCACAGCACAAAACATATTAGTTTCACAGTAAGGGCTCTAAAATTATGAGATGCCTACCTTTGTTTGTTTTTTGTGCTCATTATTTTCTATTGGCCTGCATCATGTCACGTGACTGCCAAGGTTCTTTGTGGACAAATGGCAGACATTTCTTTTATCCCAAGTGTAAAATGCAGTATTTTAAAATGGTTAAATTAAAATGCGTTTTGATCAAGCAGCAACCTCCGGCTCTCACGTGTGAAGCCATCCAGGAATTGCCTTAAACTTGCATTCTTTCTAACAGCCAGCAGGGGGTGACTCCCGAGGTTGCAAAAAGAAGTCCGGTTCCATTAGAAATAATGGTAAAATTACCCTACTTTTCACCTCATTAATTGCCTCAGTAAACACTTTCCTGATGTGTTTCTAGTCTAAAACGTTTTGTTTTAAGCCTGTTTTTAGCTAGCCAGTTAACATGAATTACAGATGCACAGCCATCTCATCCAAATATGGTCACGTCTGGTGCCTGGTTACAAAAAATCATCATGACGGTGGCCAAAATGCTAAACCAGACGCTTCAAAACGGCAGGTCACAAACAAATGGGTGACGTCACGGTTGCTACGTATGTATGTATGTATGTGTGTGTCGATGTGTATATATATATATATCTTGATCTTGTCAGGAAAGGATTTTTTAACAGGCCTAGAGATGTATGGGTCTTGCGGTTGGAAAAACATGCGGCAGAGAAGCGAACTGACCATAGGAGCTGACTGAGGCACACAGTTATACAAGATGATAGAAGTTGATGGCATTATCAAAAATTCAAAAAGATGGCAGGGAAAACAGTTGTCCGAGTTGAGTGGACGTTAAAGTAGGCATTTATTCTTCCAGCTTTGAGCTCTACGAGGCCGGTGTGCCTCATTTGCACAGAGTCTGCTGCGATTGTCAAAAGTGGAAATATTAAACTCAACTATGAAGCTAGACACAGACAATTAGATGAAACTTACCCAAAGCAGTCTGAGGTGAGGACATGGAAAATCAATGTGCTCAAAGGCAAAAATGAACAATCTACACAAGTTCGGTGTCATTCCCTCACAGTACAAAAGTGGGCATGAGTGTTCACTGAGAATACAGTGGATTTTTAGGACAACATAAAAAAAACCTTTACAGATGGAGAAATGATAAAGGAGCGCATGGGTGCCATGTGTGAAACACTTGTAGATGGAAAAGAAAGACATGAACTTAAATAATCCACGACAGCCACAAGATGAGTTGATGTGTTATTGTTCAATAAAAATTATGACTAAACTCACTGCTTTAGTCTGGCAAAAAGCACGAGCCAGTATTTGTAGGTATCGAATCGTTTGGACCTCAGCAGGGGTGTGGGGATTAGATTAGATTAGACTGTTTTATTAGCCACACAACAATGCCGGTGGAATTTGTTTTCGGTACAGTATGTTTTAAGTTCTGCATCATGTGCAGACAATAGAAACAACAAACAGACACTTGACAACATGTAACAATAGAATCAGTTTTATTGCCAGGTACATTTTGACATACCAGGAAGTTGCCTTGGTATAAATTGGTGCTTACAGTACACATGAACATAAATAGAAATATACATTTTTTTAAAATGAGATAAAAAAATCTAAGTATAAAAAAAATACAATAATATAATACATTGCTGACATGTGTGTGCAAAAATTCACAACATGAGCATAATTGAGCGTTGGTATTTTGTGTGTGATTGGGGAGGGGGGCATGAGAGTCAGTGACAGTGGGGGCCTTGTTGAGGAAGCCCACTGCAATCGGAAAGAAACTGTTCTTGTGGCGAGAGGTTTTGGTCCTAATGGACGGCAGCCTCCTGCCAGAGGGGAGTGTCTGAAACACTTTGTGTGCGGGGTGGGAGGGGTCAGCTGCAATCTTTCCTGCACGCTTCAGAGTCCTGGAGGTTTACTGGTCCTGAAGAGAAAGAAGATTGCAGCCAATTACCTTCTCTGCAGAGCGAATGATACGCTACAGCCTGTCCTTTTCCCTGGTAGTGGAAGCAGCGTACCAGATGGTGCTGGAAGAGGTGAGGATGGACTCAATGATGATGGTGTAGAAGTGCACCATCATTGTCTTTGGCAGGCTGAACTTCTTCAGCTTCTTCAGGAGTCCAGGTGCTGGACAATCAAACACTTGCTAGCAGCTGCTCTTATGAACCTGTTACATAATCCTAGGGGTGTTTCTCAAAACCATGAATGCAAAGAATGGACTTGTGTTCTTGGGGAGAACATTAGTTAGTCTAGACTGTTTGAGACGATGCGTTCTGGTATTGCGCAATACCTCCAGCACAGATGCCACCTGCATTGCTGTAATTATTGAAACAGTCAGGCTTCATCCCCCAAAACAAAAAGCTCAGAATCGGGTTTATTGTAGGTTTTAACTTACCAATATGTTTTCACATAAACAATTTATATAAAATAAAAACAAATAAAAAGCAAATACTGTCACCACTACTCGACTGTACACTAGCAATGTAATGTCTAATATAATAACAACGGTAATAGTAATAATAATAAAGCAAAGACAGTCCCCTTTCATACTATTTTTGATATTTTTTTCCAAAGTTTCACAAGACCAGATTTTTTTGTACATCACCATTTTTCTGTAAATCATCAAGCTGTCTCTTGATTTAAGTAAAAATCTCTCACTTACTTTCAATTACTCAGAATGTAATGACAGAATAACAGCGGTACGAACGTTATCTTACAGCTGTGGGTCTTTACTCTGCCGTTGTTGCTGGACTCTGCTGTGTTAGCTGCAGTGGTCTGAGGGCTCTGTGAGCTGACTGGCAGGCCCGCTGGTTAACTTCCCCGGCGGGCTGGTTCGCTAGCTCCCCCCGCTGACTTTTAAGGAGCATCTCAACTCCGAAAATGATTCGCCATCATCATCTATGTTGATTTCTTGCCTCAAACCTTCTCAGAAGTGGATTTAGTGATGAAATAATGTAAGAAAATAGTACAAAACGTTCTGCTGTTGGCCTCTCTCAGCATCTTTCAGCCCGTCGCTTGAATGTCGAAATGAATGCTGGGATATCTCTGCCGTCAAGTTCACACAAGTTACCAACCGACACTTCCATTTTTAACCGTTCTTGCCAAAATGAAAACTTGTGTATTGGGACAGTACTTGGGGGCACAGAAGATGACGTTTCACAAGAACACAAGTACAGACAAGAACACAGATTGTGAAAGGCCCTAGATGTTTTTTTGAAGAATGAGGAAGCTAACCGAGCATTTAATGTTACCGTGCTCGCACAATGTGCGAGTTAAAACATTAGTGGCGCATTGATTAAAGATTGTGGGAAATTTTAGTAGCAGCGGTCATAATTCAGAAGCGGCGCACCGCCGCTCCTAAATGCATATAGGGGAAACACTGGTTAACATGAATTACACTTCTGGTTCCGGAAAAATCAAGATTCCGCCGGCCAAAATGCCCTTTGGTAAGCCAACCTGCCTTCCTGGGTAGCCTGTTCTGCCTGTGACAGCCTGTTTGTATAGTCAGGCTGTGTGTGCTCAGTCTGTTTTCCTTAGTTTTATATGTCAGGTAGGCCTACTACCATGTGATTTGGTGATTTAGTTCCAATATTTGGTATAATTTCCTTTTTGTTTAGAGATGATTTGGTTGGGACAGATTGTTTGGTGTCTGACCAGCAGTCAGAGAGGACTTTGTTTAACTCTGAAGAAGGCACTGAAGGGCCTTGTACTCGTAAGATTGGGGATTTCTAGATAGGAGATGTTTTAACTCACTTTTGAATTTTAATGATTAGATGGTATTGACCAAGTTGTTTCCTTCAAGTTGTGTGTCTATGAACTGTCTGTGAAATATGTTTTTGCATAATTATGCAGGCCGGGCTTCCAGTGGATGCTTTTCCCATTTGGCAGGTCTTGGCTGGTTAGTGGACCCACACTTCACTACCTTTATTATTGTTGGGTCTGTTAATGTATTTAAAATTTAGACTCGGGTCCCAATTGGAATGTCAATAGAAATTTTTCCTTTAAATGAGCTGAAGAAGAAGCCAACAAGGGCTTTTTACACCGTCACAGCTATGCCAAAATGTCGAGTGGAATTGATGTTCAAGCCTCAACATGTATAATGTTTTGTATGTTCAATTTCTATTTTTCCTAATGTTAATTTACATCAATATTTAGCTATTTTCCATTTTACAATGCCCATGTGCATTCCATGTGACTAAAGAAGTCCAGGCTCTGCTGTAAGCCCCGTCTAGATGGAGACAAGAGAACCAGGTCATCAGTAAACATCAGACATTTGACCCCTGTGTCCTGCAGAGTCACACCAGGGGCAGTGGATTTTTGCAGATGAATTTATATATAGATATATGATGAAGGTGGGCTCAAATTGCAGCCCTATTTCTCTCACAGTAGGCTACTGTGCAAAGTAATTGATTTCGACATGTTGCGGCGCCATGTTTGACAGTAGCCCAAATGGAAAAACTGCTCTACAGAGCGCGTTTTGTCACTACGTTCTTCTTGTAGAATTCTGTAGACGCTCATCACTACGTTCAATACGTACTTTCGAAGAAGAACAATTAATAATATTCAGCAGGGGTTGGCAAATAAGTTTTGCATTGGAGCAGTTTGTTTTACTCATTACATGGTGGGTGAGAACCCAAGACCATCCATCCATCCATCCATCCATCGTCAACCGCTCATCCTGCGTACAGGGTCGCGGGGGGCTGGAGTCATTCCCAGCTGACATCGGGCGCAAGGCGGGGTACACCCTGGACAGGTCGCGAGTCCATCGCAGGGCCACACATAGACGAACAACCACTCACGTTCACACTCACACCTAAGGACAATTTAGGGCAACCAATCAACCTAGCCTACATTTTTTTTGGACGGTGGGAGGAAGCCGGAGCACCCGGAGAGAACCCACGCAGACACGGGGAGAACATGCAAACTCCACACAGAAAGGCCGGGGCAACCAGGGGAGAACCCAAGACATAATATTTAAATTAAATGTTATGGTGTTCGGTTAGCTCAGTCATTAAAGCGCAAGACTCAACTAGAAGGAAAGAAACTTTTTTTTTTTCCTCTTCAACAAATTATGAACAGACTGTTTCACATGCTCACAATAAAGCATGTGAAACATGTGCATGTGTGTTTCGGTGTTTGATCCGCATCCATCAACCTACAGACTAGGAGTGGGAATCTCTGGGCACCTCACGATTCGATTACAATTCAGAGGGCTGCGATTCAATTATAAAATGATTATCGATGCATCTTGATGGATCTTTTTTTTTTTTTTTCTATACAGGATCTCTGAATAATTACGAAGCATTTAATTTGCGCATTAAAATCCCAAAGAAACCTAATAAAACCTCTCCTAATTACCTTAAAGGACTAGTTTGCATCCCTAATTTACTTCATTAACCTCCTGTCCGTGGTGCCTTTTTTTTTCTTTAACAACCAGTTGTCAGACTCCTCTGAAAACTGATGTTATTCTTCTGCGCATGCGGGTCACTTTCAGGCTGCGGACAGTACACACTGGAATCTGATATGGGCCGCATTAAAACAATAATGTGAACTGTCAAACAAAAAAATCGAATCTGGGGGAAAAAATTGGAATTGAGCATTAAGGCCTGCAGTCTGAACGTCACCAAAGAGCCAGACACTAATAAATGCCTTAGGTTAGACCTTTTTTTTAATGTATTTGATATAGTCTGAAGTTATGTCTAACCGCAATAGTAGGGTATATTGGCTCAACTGTTGAGTGTCTATGGGATCAAATGACATAATCATGATCCCACAGGCATCCAGGAGCAAAACTAGGCAAGTAAACTAAGGGGGAAAGTGAGGGGGAGCCTTTTCCCAAGCTTGAGCTTGAGGGGATGCACATATTCTCCTACTTTGAAAACACTGGAAAGGTCCTTTTTAGAAACAGTGTCCATTTTTTTAAATCCTTCTGTATAAAGTATCACAGACAGCTTGAAGCTGAATACATTCAACTGTCAGAATTCTGGATTTTGAGATTCAAATTCCTCTTTTCCATTTGGAACCGACTATTCTTAATCTCTGTTAAGTGTAATGACTGGTTTTCTTCCACAATTGCAGTCACATAGTTCATTCCAGTAAAACATCCTCTGTGAGACAGCACACTTAAACAAAAAGAAGAGCACAGGCTGGGGGCCCATTTGGGTTCCATTGCTTAAAGTGTGATCAGTAGTCTATGCTCTTCTCTGAGCTGCATACGTCACATTCCTGAAATTCTTCAGCAAAAACCCCTTGATGAGGACCCCATCCATTGGTCCCCATTGGTTTGACATCAATTTTTTTTTCTACCCAGGGGAGTAGACATACATTTCATGTGACTGTCATTCTCTAAAATATGTTGTGTGGGGAAAAAATAAAATGTTTTAAATGAAAAGTAAATTTGTCTGAATAACTTACCAGATTTGTTGCCAGTAGCTTTTTAGGAAATAATGTTGCTGAGCATCTGAAAAAAGTAGGCAGAGGATCAAACCAATATAAGGCATTTTGAGGGGAGAGGACAAAAGGCATTGGACTCGTGGTCGACCATTTGTGTAATAAATACATTGACT
>NC_060150.1:24592988-24608238 GCF_021292245.1 Micropterus dolomieu
ATGTTATTCTTCTGCGCATGCGGGTCACTTTCAGGCTGCGGACAGTACACACTGGAATCTGATATGGGCCGCATTAAAACAATAATGTGAACTGTCAAACAAAAAAATCGAATCTGGGGGAAAAAATTGGAATTGAGCATTAAGGCCTGCAGTCTGAACGTCACCAAAGAGCCAGACACTAATAAATGCCTTAGGTTAGACCTTTTTTTTAATGTATTTGATATAGTCTGAAGTTATGTCTAACCGCAATAGTAGGGTATATTGGCTCAACTGTTGAGTGTCTATGGGATCAAATGACATAATCATGATCCCACAGGCATCCAGGAGCAAAACTAGGCAAGTAAACTAAGGGGGAAAGTGAGGGGGAGCCTTTTCCCAAGCTTGAGCTTGAGGGGATGCACATATTCTCCTACTTTGAAAACACTGGAAAGGTCCTTTTTAGAAACAGTGTCCATTTTTTTAAATCCTTCTGTATAAAGTATCACAGACAGCTTGAAGCTGAATACATTCAACTGTCAGAATTCTGGATTTTGAGATTCAAATTCCTCTTTTCCATTTGGAACCGACTATTCTTAATCTCTGTTAAGTGTAATGACTGGTTTTCTTCCACAATTGCAGTCACATAGTTCATTCCAGTAAAACATCCTCTGTGAGACAGCACACTTAAACAAAAAGAAGAGCACAGGCTGGGGGCCCATTTGGGTTCCATTGCTTAAAGTGTGATCAGTAGTCTATGCTCTTCTCTGAGCTGCATACGTCACATTCCTGAAATTCTTCAGCAAAAACCCCTTGATGAGGACCCCATCCATTGGTCCCCATTGGTTTGACATCAATTTTTTTTTCTACCCAGGGGAGTAGACATACATTTCATGTGACTGTCATTCTCTAAAATATGTTGTGTGGGGAAAAAATAAAATGTTTTAAATGAAAAGTAAATTTGTCTGAATAACTTACCAGATTTGTTGCCAGTAGCTTTTTAGGAAATAATGTTGCTGAGCATCTGAAAAAAGTAGGCAGAGGATCAAACCAATATAAGGCATTTTGAGGGGAGAGGACAAAAGGCATTGGACTCGTGGTCGACCATTTGTGTAATAAATACATTGACTTGACGCTGTTAATTGGAAGCTTGTATCAACAGTGAGTTTTTAATTATTTCATTTACTTACTTGTGCCAAGCCAATGAAGCCATATTTGAAACATCCATTTTAGGGCTGGGTATTGGCAAGGACCTCACAATATGATACTTATCATGATATAAGGGTCACATGCGATTGTATCACGAGATATTGAGATGTGATGCTTATTTCGATACATTGCGATACTGTACTTACTTTTTAGAAATTTTTAAAATAGAGTTGAAAACTTGCTGTGTACCACCTAACCCCGGATTCTGCAGTTTTGATCTGTCCTCAGCCCGGCCTCAACTCACACTGGAAGTGTTTCAGAAGCGTTTTAGCAGCAGAGCGTTTAGCTTGCCCCACATTGTTGACTTGTTGTTTATTTGTCATTTTGTGTGCTTCTGCTACCGATCACAGCTCTCAGTGAACCGTTTTTTTCCCGTTCCCTGCATGGCATGAACCATTTCAGCCTGCCTGATTTTGCTGACTTTTTCAGCTTTTGTTGATTTGTTCACTTGCTTCTACCATGGTTAAGTAGGCTTCATAGTTAAATTGTTTCTTTTTTTGTCTAACTGTGCACAAACCATTGTATGGCAAAATAATTTAATCTGGAAGGATATCTATGAAGAACTTTGCACTCTTGTAAACAATGTTGTGCTATAGTAAACTATTTGATCATAAACCCATTGTATAGCTTTAAATGGTGATGAAACAGCAACAAAAGTCAACAAATTTATTTAATGTTTTTCCAGCAACCCTAAATCAATAAATAGAAAACAGAATAAGTAATTTCCCTAACATTTTATTGTTGTTTTTCTTTTACTTTTAATAGACACATTATTTCTATCCTGTGGCACCTTATTTTGAAAACCGGATGTTGTCACATGTATCCTCGTGCTAAATGCATCAAGTCCGACCCAATTCGATAAATTATGTTGTATGTGGTTCTCGTATCGTGTAACATGAAGACTTCACAGCCTCTCTTCAGGTAGGACTCTCATAGTGCAACACTTGTCTTTGTAAAGAGAGAAACTGAATGGATAAGGTCGCTAACCTGCCTGTCGGCTTTTGGTTCATTTTGAAACTATGGCGGGCCACTATGGTCTCGTTAATTAACCTCCTAACATTCCAACGGCCCGCCCACGGGCCGTCAGGTCCTGGCAGCAGCTTTCGGTATGTGCACACAGCTGCTATGTTAACTTCATACTCATATGATACACCATTTGAAAGCTAAAATCCCCGTGATTCGACCAATGCAAACCATTTCGAGATACAATCACCACAGCTGGTACAATCGGCGCTTCTGTCAGGCCACCTTGTGTAAGCAAAATTTAGGCGACTCACCTATGAAGCCTCAGTAAGCCACTGATCGATTATATTCCAACAAAACTGGTATCGTTTCATATTTGCCAGCAGATGTGGCTCGTATGTCATTATAACCGTAATAACGGCGATTTGAATGTAAACAACTACGATAGCTTGTATTCAAATTAGCCGCTGAACTCTGACCTTTCGACTGACAGCTAATCCGACCCAATAAGAGTTCACATGTCCGTTTTGCAGCCTACAATAGCCAACAAGAGCCTGCGCTGTAAGGAAGGGCCAGCCCCTGTTATTTTCTGGGTAGGCCAAGCCAATTGCAAGCAATTGTGCCGATGACTGGCACTTGGTGTAGCCAGTAAAATTCTGAAAATAACGATATCCAGCCTTAAGTAGGAAGTTCATGATCTATCATTCGATCTACCGGCTAATACGGCGCGATGCAGCAGCAGCCGCCTGCCAAGGGGGGTGCTCTTAGAAAAGATACATACCCTTAGAAAAACCTGTGTAAAATAGTAATTTTTTTATGGTATTGGTATGAAATATTGACTAGGTAATACTTTATCCTGTGGCCCTACAGTTTTTTCCAGCTAATATGTCCCAGCTATAGTTGTCTGCATGCATTTGTTAGCAAGCATTTTCAAGCGGAAATGAAAAATAGCACAGTCTTAATCAAAACATGATTACGCGCTGAAGGAAGTAATGTGGAAACACTATCTTTCAACAATCCCTTTATAAAGCTCTCAATTCAATTCAGTTTTATTTATATAGCGCCAATTCATAACCAAAGTTATGTTAATTACACTTTTCATATAGAGTAGGGTAGAGGATACTGTTTGTAATATTATTTACAGAGACCCAGTAATCCCCACCATGAGCAATACTTGGCAACAGAGGCAAGGGGAAAACATCCTTTTAACAGGCAGAGAAACCTTGAACATGGGCATTAGCTTGAGCGGAGGGAGACAATATTCACACAGTAATACAAACACTAAAAGTAGTAGTTGTACAGACAAAAAATGAATAATGGGACTGATAATTCTAGTAATAATAAATGAAAGGACTAGTTATAGGACTAGTAATAATAATTGTAGCAGTGGGTGTTGAACAGGAACATGGGGGCAGCAGGATGCCTGCAACCACAGATCCAGACTCTACAGCTCCAGAGTCAGAAACGCCTGCAGAAAATGATAGGAGAGGGAAGAGAAAGCACAAGACTACGGGAGAGGGAAGAAGTTGAGTTAGTTAATGTTAGTAACTCAAGTGGGGGAGAGGATTCAAAGATTGCTCAATTGACTCACATGTAAACATTTTATTTAAAAAAAAAAAAAAAAAAAAAAAGTATAGGTGTAGAAAAAAGTTGAATACAAGCCCACATATCCAAGACACTGTACAAGAGCTGAACAGTGTGGTAGTCGAATGGTTCCTGTAGCTGAAAGTATGCCTAAGTAGTAACGAACCACAAAACATTAGGAAGAAGAGTTGCAGTGGAGGGATAGTAACAAAAAGAGTGAATTTTGTACTAAATTTGAAAGATCTAACATAAGACATATTCCTAAAAACTGAAGAAGCTATGTCTGGTCAAGCTTGGTAAACAAGGAGTGTTACCCACATGAGAGTAGCCCCTGTCAGACCCACATATTACAGTGTGTTCAGCAGCATATGGAGACTGTTGTGCACAATATCCCTAAGAAATTATCAGCAGTCAAGTAATAACTTATTTAATAACAATGTATTGCAACATTTCAATCATTGTCAATTGTCCTCTATTAAACAGTATGATAGTGTTTTAATATCCTACTGTTGCAATACATTTATTGTGAATTGTCCCCATAAATAATTGCACATAAATTTGAATATTTCTAAATGCACATTTGCATGATAAATCAGATTCATTGATAATGATTACATTTTAAATATTTCATCATTCTGATGACAAAATATGCTTATTGTAAAACACAGAATGCATAATTATTAAAACGGAAAACACGGAATTTGGAGGGAAAATGAAACCAAATCTGAAAAAAATTAAAACAGATTTCATAAAACCCTACAAGTGCACACAGCTTGTGTGATGTGACTATTAGTAGGAAGGATTGGCAGTTTACTTCAGAAATCAACTGTTTTGGTGATAACTCTTAACTGAGGGGGGCGACGGTGCAGTTGATAAGACAAGTCCTGGGTTCAATTACCCACTGTGACATATCCACCAATGTGTCCCTGAGCAAGACACTTGACCCCTAGTTAAGTCCTAGTTAGACCTCTGACATATATAGTAATTGTATATGTAATTCGCTTTGGATAAAAGCGTCAGCTAAATGAATGTAATGTAACCCCCCTGATGTTACTCTCTCTGATCATTCCTGTGTTTTCTTTGAGAGTGCTATCTGTGTGCACACAAATGTACAAACAGAGGTAATAACAAAACGGCTTATCACTGAAAACACTAGTGAAAAATTTATTGAGGCTTTCTCCTCGACACCCGCCCTCTCACGGGTCTCAGTCAATGAGCTTGTAGATAATTTCAGTTCTAAAATTACAAATATTATTAATGCCATTGCACTAGCCAAGGTGCAGGTGGTCTCCGGTAAGAGAAGATCTCCATGGAGAAATGCCACGCTGGTTAGAACTCAAAAAAAAGAGTGTCTTCTTCTCTGACGTCATCACCAAAAACACTAATAATGCACGTGCCCTGTTTGGTACTGTCGACAGGCTAACCAACCCTCCTGTGTCTGTAGCCTCTGACCTTCTATACACCAGGGCCTGCAATGAATTTGCCTACTTCTTCACAGACAAAATTCAAACAATTAGACAAGCAATCAGTGCCTCCATGCCAGTAACAGGATATGTCTTGTCCCTGTGTCCACTTAAAAACAATTCATATAGCATGAGACAATTTGATTCTATTAACCTTAAAAACCTGGAGGACATAATACAACATCTGAAATGCTGCCTTGATATTCTGCCAACAGGTTTTTTCAAAAATGTTTCTAAATGCATGGCCTCAGATCTACTAGAAATCGTCAACATGTCTCTCCTCTCAGGTTTTTTCCCACAGGCCCTGAAAACTGCAGTCATTAAGCCACTCTTAAAAAAGAGCAATCTAGACAGGTCACTAATGAGCAATTATAGGCCCATATCAAATCTCCCATTTTTAAGTAAAATCATTGAAAAGGCTGTTCAACAGCTCAGTGCTTTCTTGACACTAAATAACTGTTTTGATGTCTTCCAGTCAGGTTTTCGACCACACCACAGCACTGAAACAGCTCTTGTTATGGTCTTCAATGACATCCATTTAAACACTGACAGTGGCAGAATTTCAGTCTTAGTATTATTGGATCTTGGTGCTGCATTCGACACGGTCGACCACAACATATTACTAGACAGACTTGAAAACTGGGTTGGACTTTCTGGCACAGTACTAAAATGGTTTGAATCCTACTTAAAGGACAGGGACTACTTGTGTCTATAGGTAATCACATCTGAGCTGACAAAAATGACATGTGAAGTTCCCCAAGGCTCCATTCTGGGGCCTCTTTTGTTTAACATTTACATGCTTCCACTGGCTCAGATTATGAAAAACAACAAAATATGTTACCATAATTATGCAGATGACACACAGATTTACATAACCATTTCACCAGGGGGCTATGATCCCATACGGGTGCTGAGTAACTTTATTGAGTAGGTCAACGCCTGGATGTACCAGAATTTTCTTCAGTTGAACAAAGATAAAACTGAAGTTATTGTTTTTGGAGCCAGGGAGGAACGATTGAAAGTCAGCGCTCGACTTCAATCTGTAATGTTAAGAACCACAATTCAAGCCAGAAATCTTGGTGTAGTCATAGACTCAGACCTGAATTAGAAAGTCAGCCTACTATCACCTGAAGAATATATCACGGATTAAAGGATTTATGTCTCATTAAGACCTGAAAAAACTTATCCATGCATTTATCTTCAGTCGACTCGACTACTGTAACAGTGTCCTTACAGGGCTCCCTAAGAAATCCATCAGACAGCTGCAGCTGATTCAGAACGCAGCTGCTCGAGTCCTCACTAAGACCAAAAAGGTGGATCACATCACTCCAGTTCTGAGGTCTTTACATTGGCTTCCTATATGTCAAAGAATTGATTTCAAAATCCTGCTGTTAGTTTATAAAGCACTGAATGGTTTAGGGCCAAAATACATTTCTGATCTGCCAGACCTCTCAGGTCGTCTGGGGCAGGTTTGCTTTCTGTCCCCAGAGTCAAATCTAAACAAGGAGAGGCAGCGTTCAGTTATTATGCTCCGTATATCTGGAACAAACTCCCAGATAACCGCAGGTCTGCTGAAACTGTCAGTTCTTTTAAATTTTTACCATTACTTTTAATTAAATATTTAAGATTTTTATTTTTACCACTGCCTTTAACTAGTAGATTGATAACTTACACTGCACTGTAACATTTACTGTCCTGTTTTCTTTTTCTTTGTTTTTAGCTTTTTACCATTGCTTTTAATTAAATATTTACACGGTGAGAAATGAGTAGGTAATTGACTGAAAACATAATGAGTGTGAGATGGAACAGAGTGAAGGAAGTGGTCTTAAATCTCACGCCTGAGTGATTTGCAGGAACCTCTGTACACCTGTAAACACGCAGGTGGGTCCAGAGTATAACTGGATCAAAGTGGCCTGCGGACAGACATGTCCTGGTTTCTCTGTAGTGTCCGAGGGTTTTTGGAGTTTCAGTGGACCCAAAGATTGCTATGGACCCGAGTACAGACTAGCTAGAGAGAGTAGATTAAGTGTACTTCTCTGTTTATTCTCTTTTCAAAATAATTGTAACTCAATTATTTGCTCAACCCCTCAGCCTGTTTTTATTTTCCATTTAACTCTTTTAACCCTGATTGTACACTGCACTGTAACTTTTATTATTTTTTAATGTGTATTTTTTCCCTATGTTGCTTTTAAACTTTTTTATATTTCCCTGTTGCTTTTATGTTTTATGTAAAGCACTTTGAATTACCTTGTTGTTGAAGTGTGCTATACAAAAAAACTTGCCTTGCCCTCCCCCTTGCCTACTCCAGACTTAAAACTGTTCAGAAACAACTGGGCTAGCAGCAAGAGGTATCCACCAGGTGTACTAGTAATTTGTATATGCTACAGAGTCAACTGGAACAACTGTCTATGACCTTCCATGTTCAGCAGCCAGTGGAAAATATGACTTCCCTGCTCGCCCCCCATTGAAGAGCTCACGTAACAGATCATCTCAACAACTGGATAAGCTGAAGATGTTATACCATCGATGAGTGTTAACTCTTCTTAAGAAAAAGAGACTGGCCATGGTGTGAAAACATTGAAAGCCACATTGTTGGAAACGGTCCAGAAGAGATTCTGTGACATTGATTCTGAGCGCCTGTGTGACATTGCTACAGTCCACGATCCAAGGTGAGTGAACTTCATTCACACATTCTTTACATTCCTGTGTGTGTGTGTTTGTGTGTGCACGTGCATCCAGCTGTCTCACTCTTAGAGCGGATAAAAGAGCAGGTGAGAAAGCAGGCAAGTATTGAAACCTGATGAACCTGTATCTGCAGCTCCCCTCAGCTTTACAGTGCTTTACAGTCAGTTACAGTTCATTGTTTTGTGGTTTTGGTTCACTCTCACCGCTCTCATGGCATTGTTCTCAGCCACAGCAGGCAGCTGTTTTCAGTGATAATACTCTCAAAACCTACTTTACATCAGCACCAAACAGCAGACGGACAGTTTTAAGACTAGCTGGCGAACACGGGGGAGCATTGAGCAGCTAAAGAGCAAAATATTTCCCTGAAGAGTTGGTAGTTATCAGACAGATCTAGAAGAGAGTGAATATTGGACTTGCATGGACTTGTGGACACAAACACTCCAATTGTAATGTTGCTTCTTACAGGTACCACTGATGACATTGATAAGATTCAGCATTTAAATATAGCACTCACATTCCATTCCAGTGGTTGCCAGTTTGTTGCACAACTTGCATATTTCATGGTAGTGTGGAGTGAGACTGACATAGTCATGTCAAGTGATGAATCTTTTGTGGTAGAATAATGAATTAATTTTGCTTTAGATTTAGGTTATTTGTGAGGTGGTGTTTCAAGATTCATGAAGCTAAAATTCTCAATGAAGTCTGTGAATTGTGGCGAGTTAGTATTAGAATATATGGACATTCTATTCTAGAATGAAGGAATCGGGAACAACTTTCTGAAACCTTCCCTCAGTCAGTCTTTACCGAGACAATACCCAAAGCTTCATCTCACTCCATTTGCTTTAAATGCAACATCAATGATTCTGAACTGATTGGATTAAACGACAAAATATGTAGAAGTAAGCAATGGTAGATAAATTTACTTGCTAGACATGCCCTGAAAGTAACTATATAGCTACATGTGGAAAAATAAATTGTCAATATACAGGTGTGTAGCTTTGGTTAGCACTCAGCATCTAGCCTGGTCCGACCACAATTCTGCAGTGGCTCGCTGGGCAGCGAGGCCGATATGGCACTATGTATAGCTGTTGCCATAACTGCACATTTGAGATGGAGTTGGTGTAACCACATAACGGTTTCCTGCATACAGGCCAACATATCAATGCAGGTATCTGCAACAAGGGATGTTGTCTGCTACACTGACCCACCAGAGACATCATATGAGTGCAGATTTGTACGCTAATTTATTAGGACTATTCTGAGCTGCTCTGCTAACGTTTTCCCCAAAGAGTACACGTGCTCCTAAATGACAAAAATTAGGAGCACAGTGAAAATGTTTAGGAACACAGAGTTTATTGACATATTAACTGCATGTGTGTGCTGCTTGCTCTTGCTCCTCTTTGTGTACAAGGACTTTCAAAGTGAAGTCCCTTGTATCTGGACACTTAGCATGGGCCTTAGAATGTTGAGACAGAGTTTGAGTTTAGGAAATTCGACACATTGAAAACAGCTTTTAAAACATGGACACAGCCCTTTAAAACATTTCATCACAGTGACGAGTGAAAACATTCATCAGAGAAAACTCTCATGTGATTGACACGTTGCTGCATTGTGGCATGTGGAGCTTATAGTTTTTGAACCCGTGACAGCTACCACAAACACCAGCACCACCCTCACAACCTAGGCCACACTTTATGTAAACAAAAATTAATTCCAGTTGGACAGTACAGCAGTCTCATAGGCATAGACACATGAGTGAAATACTACTGTAGATCCCTGCTTTACTAGTTGTACTGTAGTACTGTAATATTGCTATGTATTTGTCTTACAAGTAACACTGACTGCCATTTTTTACAGAAACTCTGAGTGACCTGATGAAGCTCGAGTGTTCTTGGACCCATCGGAGGAGTAAGTTATTGTTTGGCAGGTGCCGTGCCTCTGTCAAGCATCAACCTGAAGACAACACAGCAGCCAGCAACATCAGGAAAATCTCTGTATCCACAGGAAGACAGTTTACCAGAAGTCTTTTACCTGCAACCTTATACAGTATATACACCATGTACATTTCTATTTCATTGACAATGAATAAAGTGCTTTTTAAGGAGAGTTTTGGTCATTTTTAAATTCAGTAGTAAGGGTTCTGTTGTATTAGAGAAATATATCATGTTCTTGCACAAGGTTATTTCACTGTTTAAACAGGTGTTGTGAAAAATTGCATTTAGGATGGTCAAATAACTTGGTTCATTTAACACCCTGACTGAAGATATGAAAGAGTTTAGCTAGTAATCCCTTACTACAGGTAGTAAATAATGACTCATAGCAACACACGACATTTCTGTTTCACTAGCATTACTTCAGTGTTGACAGGTCACAATACAAGTTGTGCAATATTCAGTACAGCATTGTTAAAGGGTAGCAAACATAATTTACAACTTTGACAAACATTTAAAGCATAAATATACCAATAATTGTCTGACAGGCAAGTAAAAACTTCTCAGGTGAAAAGATCCAACTGGACCGTCCTCAGAGTAGCTGCAGACACTTCAAATACATAAAGTTATTTTAGAAGACCAATATTCCTTAGGTTATGTTGACATGGTAAGGTCCTATACCAGGCAGGTTGCTGTGTTATTATAGTGTCACTTTATTTCATTCATTCAGATCTAGGATGTGTTATTTTAGTGTTCCCTTTTATTTTTTTGAGCAGTGTATTTCGCTGTTGCTTTTATGTTTTATGTAAAGCACTTTGAATTACCTTGTTGTTGAAATGTGCTATACAAATAAACTTGCCTTGTCTTGCCTTGGCCTCCCCCTTGCCTACTCCAGACTTAAAACTGTTCAGAAACAACTGGGCTAGCGAAGTGGCTGAAGTACTTGCAGTACAATACTACTGATTCCTTCAGTGTGTTTGTTGTTTTTTTACTAGAAATAATTGCTTAATTAAGTTTGATGTTGTCTCATATAGTACTTTCCACCCCACCTACTAGTAATTACTTTGTGTCTACTTAACACACTGCACATGTTAATGTGTGGCTATCATCTCTTTATCAGGTGATTTCACTCTTGTGGTCTCATATATCAGTAAAGTAGATGATTATCTACTGCTGTATGGGCTCATAAAATAATAAAGACCACTGTATGTACCAGCTGGATTTCTGATGAAGTACAAATAGACAATGTTTTACTTGTGCCCCTTATCATATAGAGCTGTTGACAGGCAAAGCGGCTTAGGGCAGATTCAACTTAACGTATTACTTATTAATGTATGTTTGTTTTTGTTTTTTTTTTTCAAAAATGGAATGCTGACGTCTCATAATGTCTTTCAGATTGCTCAGAAATATGACACACAGAAGGAGGAGGAGCTCCGTTTCTGGATCGAGGAAGTGACGGGAATGTCCATTGGAGAGAACTTCCAGAAAGGCTTGAAAGATGGAGTCATCCTCTGCGAGTAAGTTTCGGGATTCCTCTATACTTGTGGGGTCCGACAGCTTTGTGAGGACAAAAATGCTGGACCCCACAAGATTAAAGCGTTGTTTGAGGGTTAAGATTTGGTTTTAGGGGAAGGGTTAAGGTTCGGCATTTAGTTGTGATGTTAAAGATAAGGGTAAAGAGCTAGAGAATGTATTGTGTCAATGAGATGTTTCCATGGGGATAGAGGGACAAACGTGTGTGTGTGTGTGTGTGTGTGAATAATTAATAGATCTCACTATGTTCTGATACATGTTGTGTTTTCCTTCCTCTCTCAGGCTGATTAATAAGCTGCAACCTGGTTCAGTAAAGAGAATCAACCTTTCACAGCTAAACTGGCACAAGGTAAGATCTGTTCTGACCTGGAAAATGCAATGCTGTCACATCATCTGCAGATAACAAGAATGGTCATTTTTTAAAAAGTCTCTCAGAGGTCATCATAAAGAGGACATTCTGCTAGTTTAAGACCAGTCACAGCACATCGGGCTCTGAGAACAAGTGGACTCATTCATGGAGCTTTCACCGCTAACAGCTTTGTGTTTTCCGTGCCATTTGTTTGTTTTTCAGCATTATTACAGAAAAGCAACTGCCCCCATAGTCATGAAACTTAGTGGAAGGCTGGGCCAAGGAAGAACCCACTACATTTTAGAGCGGATCTGAATCACGAGGCAGACACTATTTTTCACAAATTATTTTTCACTTTCCTTTAACATTGCGAGATAGGTCACTGGTAACTTTGGTGTCTATAGAAAAATGAACAGAATTTGTTGCACATGTGCGAACCAGTTGTGATTAAAGTGAACGGTGTGCCACAACTAAACACACAACAAAGCATAACAGCCACGTCAACCAGCTAGGCACAAACATATTTTGACATACTGTAATTCTAATAGTTTTGTAGATCCAGACGTATAGTGGTTGCACTTGCAGAGTTTCATATCATACAAGACTGGACTATTGGCCTTGAGGTCTGCGCTCTCAGAGTACCCTTCTAGTTTTTGCTGTTTTTGCTTCCTTCTGCTTTTGTGTGAGTTTGTGCCCAACCCCCATTACTCCTCTGTTTTTTTTCTTTTTTCCATTGCTCTCTGCAGCTGGAAAACCTTGGGAATTTCATCAAAGCTATCCTGGCCTATGGCCTAAAGCCCAATGACATCTTTGAGGCCAATGACCTGTTTGAAAATGGGAACATGACTCAAGTCCAGACCACACTGCTTGCACTGGCCAGCATGGTGAGTGAACACAGTACAGTAGGGTCATTGTCTACTGAGGAACATATTTCTATTGTCATAGGAAACAAATCTAACATCACACCAGTCCTATGATCATTATGTCCTCTCTGTTAGGCAAAGACCAAAGGCATGGACACAAAGATTGATATTGGGGTGAAATATGCAGACAAACAAGCTCGACATTTTGACGATGAGAAGATCAAGGCCGGTCAGTGTGTCATTGGACTGCAGGTAACGACGACTAGTGATTAAGCGGTTCTTAATGCCAGCACATGAACTGGTATCTTTAGACTGATGTCACTGAGAGCTTATATAACTGCCTTTAAAAAAAGAAACAGTTCCTCCAAAACTGATACAATGGTTTGTGTTGATGGTTTATTTTAGGGTTAAACTGAAATATGATTGTATTTGATGAAATCCTGTCGCTGGCCTTTTGTCCTCAGATGGGGACAAACAAGTGTGCGAGTCAAGCCGGTATGACTGCTTATGGAACCCGAAGACATCTGTATGATCCAAAGACTCAGTCTGACAAACCCTACGACCAGACCACCATCAGCCTGCAAATGGGAACCAACAAAGGAGCCAGCCAGGTTAAAACCCACTCCTTTTAATTCTGCATCTTTTTATTTTCACCAAATCCGTAATCTGCCTTGATCATGAAATGAGTATAGTATTAAGCTGATTTCACCTGGCGCAACAGCTATATTTGAGGGGTCAGTTCAACAAAATTAAACAGAAAATGTTGATGTTGATGTCACCCACATCTAGTGGTATCTATTAATGGAGATAGTTTCATTTTTATTTGTCCACATTTTGAGATTCTCCACACTCTGAGATTTCTGCCTCCACCCCATAAAATTTCATGCTGATCACATCATTGAAAAATGAGGATGAGCTTTATCATGTCATGATGTAAACTCACCCTTATAGATATATATATATATAAATTTTTTTGGCTAAAGCTGTGGAACAATGTGACATTACCTCCCAAAAATAGTTTTAATCACTAACCTTGATCATTGAACCTTGAATGACGGATAATCCGTTATTAATGATTAATGAACTTGTGTGGGAACTTTCTTTTAAATGCATTTGTCTACAAAAATGTGTCCAATTCTTGTACAGATCATTCAATACATGTTGAGTGGATGTGTACTACCTTTATCATGTTGTAAAGTTTCTGCTGCATTGTGGTTTCCCGCAGGCGGGAATGTCAGCCCCTGGTACCCGCAGGGACATCTTTGACCAGAAGGTGGCGATGCAGCCGCTGGACAACTCCACCATCTCCCTCCAGATGGGCACCAACAAGGTGGCATCTCAGAGGGGTATGAGTGTGTATGGTCTGGGACGACAGGTCTACGACCCCAAGTACTGTGCCCCCTCAACAGAGCCAGTCATCCACACTAATGGCAGCCAGGGGACCGGCACCAATGGCTCGGAGATCAGCGACAGTGACTATCAGGCTGAGTTCCAAGAGGACGAGTATCATGGAGGTTACCATGACAATTACAGCTCCCATTACAATGATCAGGGCATTGACTATTAGTGGAGACGTCCAGAAAAACAGTTACAAGTGTATTTTATCATCTTCACAACAGAGCAAGTCATTTGCTATCCTCACTAGTATTTTTTTTCTTTAAAATGAAATGTTGCCTTGAGTGCTTTACTTTTTCACCTAGACTCTTTGATCTGAGCAGCAAAGGTTGTAAGAAGTTGCAGTAGCATTTAATGAGATACATAAACATGTTTTTAAGCTTGAGAGCATTCTTTATTACCCACTTTTTAAAATGTGTCTTAATGATGGAACCATGAAGTAGTGATATGTGATATGATGGTGTAGCATCAGGTGAAGCTGCTGCATTCCAGTTTTTGTATTCCTTAACTGAAACTGTGCTGCTTGATCCATGTGAAATTGGAGTTGTGGAATTCCCATGTGTAGTTCTCAAGAATAGGCTGATCGATGTGACTATCTCCCCCCTGTGTTCTGTCTGTAATGTTTTACATTTAATCACTAGATTTTATTTCCTATAATGATAAGCATGGTGGCTATTTGGCTACGGTTAGGGCAGATGACTAGACCCAAGCTGGCTCTATTTTACAGCTAGGCTTTCTAGTTCCATTACATGACGTATAGTTTCATGTTGTTTCCTTTGTATTCCCAAACTGTATTTATTGCAATGGCTCTCATTGTAAAACAGCCCACAGTTATATGGTTTGTAAAGAAAGAGGTATGTTATAAATAAAGCCTTAACATTCTTTAATTCTGGAAGCCTGTCTGCACATTATTGTTCCAAACACATGACCAGTTGTATTGGCAGAAGGTGCTGCTACATTTGTTGCTGCAGCTTCAAAGTACATCAAGAATACAGTAATTTCATGCTGCAGTCCTTGTGTAGTGGTGCTGAGACAGGAATGTATAGTTCTGATGTGGAAGCATTCCACTACTTAAATTATAGTAACCAGCAGTAAGGGAATCAAAGGTGGAATATACCCTCACTGCCCACTTTATTAAGTAGGCCTACACCTTGCCTAGTTCCTTAGTTGTTGACTGTGGGGGAATCATTATAATTGACGTGTGACTAACTCTGTTGGCCTTCAGAAGTAGTGAAACAGAGGTAAGGTTTCAAAAGAAACTGTTGGTTGCTTCTTAATCAGAAGATACACAAGTTATAA
>NC_060150.1:24608338-24614732 GCF_021292245.1 Micropterus dolomieu
ATATATATATATATAATTTTTTTGGCTAAAGCTGTGGAACAATGTGACATTACCTCCCAAAAATAGTTTTAATCACTAACCTTGATCATTGAACCTTGAATGACGGATAATCCGTTATTAATGATTAATGAACTTGTGTGGGAACTTTCTTTTAAATGCATTTGTCTACAAAAATGTGTCCAATTCTTGTACAGATCATTCAATACATGTTGAGTGGATGTGTACTACCTTTATCATGTTGTAAAGTTTCTGCTGCATTGTGGTTTCCCGCAGGCGGGAATGTCAGCCCCTGGTACCCGCAGGGACATCTTTGACCAGAAGGTGGCGATGCAGCCGCTGGACAACTCCACCATCTCCCTCCAGATGGGCACCAACAAGGTGGCATCTCAGAGGGGTATGAGTGTGTATGGTCTGGGACGACAGGTCTACGACCCCAAGTACTGTGCCCCCTCAACAGAGCCAGTCATCCACACTAATGGCAGCCAGGGGACCGGCACCAATGGCTCGGAGATCAGCGACAGTGACTATCAGGCTGAGTTCCAAGAGGACGAGTATCATGGAGGTTACCATGACAATTACAGCTCCCATTACAATGATCAGGGCATTGACTATTAGTGGAGACGTCCAGAAAAACAGTTACAAGTGTATTTTATCATCTTCACAACAGAGCAAGTCATTTGCTATCCTCACTAGTATTTTTTTTCTTTAAAATGAAATGTTGCCTTGAGTGCTTTACTTTTTCACCTAGACTCTTTGATCTGAGCAGCAAAGGTTGTAAGAAGTTGCAGTAGCATTTAATGAGATACATAAACATGTTTTTAAGCTTGAGAGCATTCTTTATTACCCACTTTTTAAAATGTGTCTTAATGATGGAACCATGAAGTAGTGATATGTGATATGATGGTGTAGCATCAGGTGAAGCTGCTGCATTCCAGTTTTTGTATTCCTTAACTGAAACTGTGCTGCTTGATCCATGTGAAATTGGAGTTGTGGAATTCCCATGTGTAGTTCTCAAGAATAGGCTGATCGATGTGACTATCTCCCCCCTGTGTTCTGTCTGTAATGTTTTACATTTAATCACTAGATTTTATTTCCTATAATGATAAGCATGGTGGCTATTTGGCTACGGTTAGGGCAGATGACTAGACCCAAGCTGGCTCTATTTTACAGCTAGGCTTTCTAGTTCCATTACATGACGTATAGTTTCATGTTGTTTCCTTTGTATTCCCAAACTGTATTTATTGCAATGGCTCTCATTGTAAAACAGCCCACAGTTATATGGTTTGTAAAGAAAGAGGTATGTTATAAATAAAGCCTTAACATTCTTTAATTCTGGAAGCCTGTCTGCACATTATTGTTCCAAACACATGACCAGTTGTATTGGCAGAAGGTGCTGCTACATTTGTTGCTGCAGCTTCAAAGTACATCAAGAATACAGTAATTTCATGCTGCAGTCCTTGTGTAGTGGTGCTGAGACAGGAATGTATAGTTCTGATGTGGAAGCATTCCACTACTTAAATTATAGTAACCAGCAGTAAGGGAATCAAAGGTGGAATATACCCTCACTGCCCACTTTATTAAGTAGGCCTACACCTTGCCTAGTTCCTTAGTTGTTGACTGTGGGGGAATCATTATAATTGACGTGTGACTAACTCTGTTGGCCTTCAGAAGTAGTGAAACAGAGGTAAGGTTTCAAAAGAAACTGTTGGTTGCTTCTTAATCAGAAGATACACAAGTTATAATCAAAGTACTAACTTCAAACAAAATGGAAAGGTAAAATCATTAAAAGTTCACGAGACCTCGTGAAGACAATTAAACGTGAGGTAAATCTAAAAAGATAGCTAGTCTGGGGAAATTTCATCCCAGGTAGAAATAGGCGAGTCAAATCTCCCGCGTCCGGAGTGGACATAGAAGGACGGACGATTCGGCAGCCACGGAGATATTCCCCGGGCGGAAATCTTTGAAGGCGGGAATTCGGTTTCAGGAGAGCGTCTGAATAGTAAGAGAACGTAACAGTCTCTTACTAATAATAAGAGTGCGTAAGAAAGCGTAAGGAGACAGAGGTCGCATGGGTTTTGTTAGTCACTCTCCCGGGGGGCGTGTCAAACGGTAGGAGGTCACCTTTATGTCCCTCGAGGTTTCTGTGTTTTAAGAAACTTTAATTTCAGAGTCTTGGAAAATCTATTTGCGCATGTTTGATCATACATCTTTCCACAATGTTACCGCTCTTCTTAAATGTCATAAGCAGTTATACAATTATAATAAGATGCAATTATTTTTCTGTTGAACGCATTATCAAAGGTTTACACCACACCTCTCAACCCGATTGAAAATTCCTACCGATTGGCCTGAATTGGGCCAGTCTCTTCCGACTGTGGTGGTCACACGAGGCGTTTTTATTCTGATTGGGCTATTATGCCAATTATTAGTGGAATATTAGGGTCCGTTAATGCAGCCAATGAAAACTGTTTTCATGCCTGCTTTTTATTCATCTTATTATCAGATGAAAAACACAGGTTAAATGATTCACAACACATCCTACGTACTAGTCGGCTTAATATAATACATGGCTTAAATAAAACAACCTAACTTTTCGTTAACCTATCTCAATTTCTTTGTGGTGAGCCTTAATGTGTCTCTTCAGGTTTGTGGTTTTCTTACCAGCTATTTTATGGTCACATTGCTTTCTGATAAAGCAACATATAGTTTGGGGCTGAGTAGTTTGTAAAGTTAGCTGTTTAATCTTCAAACAGCAAATCAAAATGCAAATTTTGAAAGATTAAATTTTGATACTTTTTTTTTTAATGAAACTGCCTCTCAGACCGGAGCTGGCTCACACCTTTCACTTTAAAGAGTCTGCTCTATGAGCTCTCTGACTGACACATCACTAGCACTGTTAAAGAATAGAGTTGTGCCAGTCTTTGCTCTCGCTGCCATGTAGTTAAATAGTTCCAAACAAATGTGCGCTATCAACCAGTTTGAATGGTTTAAAGTGGGACAATGAGCAGTAGCAATTATATTTGCAGCACTTTTTGGTAAATATTAAAGGGGCCATGTGTAGTTTTCAGTGGCCTCTAGCGGTGGGGTTTCAGATTGCAGATTGCAAGTGAGCACTTGGCACTGACTGTGTTTCATTCACCAGAGAGGCTCAGCAAAATGGTTATTGGATGATAACGAAAAGTGTTAGTGAACTAGAGTGAACATCATAAATGTGATTTTTGCCACATTGGTACAACAGTTAGAACGTGGTAAGTCATTTTACTGGAACTTACTAGATGGATCTTCGGCTATGTTGTTGTCCTGCACTGTTATGCTGCATCATTGTTTATTATGTGGTTCACCTAAATTACAGTGACTGAGACCAGGAAGAAGCTGTGTACCCGAGTATCAGTAAAATGAAAATAACTCTGAATTAACATTACGAAGCAAACCGCATCCATGATAATGTAGCTGGCTGACCCTGCATTGCGTCACTATAGGCTAGTATAAACAAATTGCTCCACATTTGCTCTGTAACGTAACATTTCTTGCTGGCTAAATGGTCTGTACTTGTATAGTGCCTTTCTGACCACTCACAGAGCTTTACACTACATCACAGTCACACACTGATGGAGAGAGACTAAGTTGCATCTACAATCAGAAACAGAAATACACATTCATACACACATCCCAAGGATCATTTGACATGCAGACTGCCAGGGATTGAACCACTGACTTTCTGACCGCGCTACCCCTTGATCCACAGCCGCGCGCTTAAATCAACACTTTGACATAATACCAGTACATAGGACAGTAATATGGATCAAGTTTGCTTGACATTAACTTTTATGTTCACTAGCCAATGTGATTAGGGGTTTTCCAAAGTTACTAGCCCTGCAGCATCTTAACTACACACATTTTTGTTGTTGAAATTATGTTATATATATGTGATTAAAGTTGACTATGGCATGCTAAAATGTACTGATATTGTCATTAGCTCTGAAAAGGTTCTGTGTAATGTAAGGGCAGAAAACTGTTTTCTTCTTACACTTATAATCTTTTATGTAAGTACTTATAAAAGTGCTATTTTTCTCCTTTTATTATGTCTTATATGTTGTTTTAAATCTTTAACCTGTTCCATCTTTATTATTGTTCTTGTTATTCCAGTCTGTCCACATGTGCAGGGTTTAGGTCAGAGATGTGGGGTTGTTGATTGTTTTCCTTACTAGCTGTTCTTCTCCTTCCTTGAGTGGGACCAGTCAAGGACCATGTTTTGTTCCCCAAAACATAGATGCTCAGACTGTGTAAATGATCATGCAATTGTTTGCTCTGGGCCAGACGTTAGTGACTGTCTTAGGAGACAGAACCTCTGGTCCAGCTGATTTTGTTGTATTACTTCTCTGTTTATTATCTTTTGTTAAATAAATTCTTCAAAGACAGCGGTTTGTTGTAACTCAATTATTTGCTCAACCTCTCACCAGGAATACAATTTCCATGACATGTAAAGCTCCTTTTTTTAATACATGTAGTCTATTAAGATAAACACAAAAAGATTAGTTTCTTAGTTTCTTTCTCTTATTGTATATAATAAAAGTGCTGCATGAGTGTAAAAGATTGATTGAAAACATAAAAACTAAACTGAAAAAAATCAGAAACACTGTAGTGTAAATACTGTAATACAGAGTAGAAAAATTCTGTGTATTAGAAACAGTGAGCAAAGAATAACAAATTACATATCAACCCTGGAAAGGTAGTTGTAATATGATGATATGATGTGACATGAGGGTAGCCCTGCTAGTAGTAGTAGTAGTAGTAGTAATGTTTTTGCCTTTTTTAAACACCATGTCCCTTATTCATGAAGATATCTGTAATTTTACAGCATTTAACGGCACTTTCCTTCTGGCTGTTCTCTGTCTCAGCTCTGCCTTTTTTCTTTCTCTCATTCTCCTGTGCATTTCTTCTCCGCACTGTGCTAACAGGTGGGGTTAGCCTTCGGTGTGTTGCTGCAACGTAGCAAATGGGGGCGTTTCATACGGACGCTGAAGGGTAACTTTAGCATAAAATCCTTACGCTTTGTTACGCTGTCTAAAAGCGTCAGTTATGATGCACTGATATGAGAATGTGTTGGTCAGCCACGCACACTCACGCACTGACTGAACGCTCTGTTAATGTGTGTGTGCACAGCGACCAGTCGCGTGTTATAACAGAGATCATACCATTAGGACTGACCCTCCAAAGGTCTAAGGGACTGTGACTGCCCTGTGATTGATCCAACTTTTATATTCTCGTTTGACAAAAGGCAGCACTGCAGGAGACGGTGAGATGCGCCTGTTGTGAGGATCCTCCTTCTATTAAAAAGCTTGCTTTGTCATCGCTGCCGCTGGTAGTTGATAAGTGTAGACCAAACAGCCCGGTGCTCCCGACAGACAGTCTGCTAGTATAATCTCCACAACGTCCTCTTGTTAACAGTAGTACTGGCCCGAATGTCATTTTTTGAGCTTCGATGCTTCGATAGTAATTAAGAGCGAATAATCAAATATTCGAATATTCGGGTCCAGCCCTAGTTAACAGTGTCGTCAATCACTAGCGAGCAGGACAATATACTTTAACAATGGACCATGTGCAGGTAGTACTCATGGGAGCTGTAGTGTCGTATCGTAGTGTAACATTGCAATTTGTTTGTTATTTCAGATGCCTGCAATTTTTCAACACGCCTAAGTGGCTAGTGGGAGTGACTGTGTTACCCGCCACTGCTGAAATCCACCTGCATTTGGCGGGTTGGTGGATGTTAATGTCAAGCCCTGGATACAATACCTGCATTGCGATTCTCGTTTGGCCTCACGGATTTCACACCTTAAAACTTTTTTTTTGTTTTCTATCCTTCCGTGGAGTTTGTGTTGGAGTCTGTGTGTGCTGGGAGCTATTAATTTCTTTTGTGTTTGCGGACTGCATTTCATTAGCTGTAGTATTGTGGCTGTGTGCAGTTCAGAGTTCATTTATAATGTAGTGATATGTGTTTTATATTTAGGGTTCAAACCGAAGCGTCTGCCACTGGCAGAAAGGGGTGTGGCATAACACAAATCAGACTGTAAATAAAAAACTGTGTCTCATCATAATATTGTTGAACCACATGTGTCAAATAATTTTTAAATAGCTATTGCGGAAAAAGGTTTGAATCCGTGAATAGCTGCTTGCATCTATATTTTATCTGTGTTTTTTAATTGGAGGACTGAGCATTATTTCGCAACTTTAAGAAGAAAGATTAAACAGTGTTCAGGTTAATACCATGTTGCAGTACAAGCACTACCAACTAAGTGTGCCTGATTCCACCTGCAGCTAGATCACAGACTTCCTGTCTGACCAACCCGTTCTCACTCCCCGACTTGTCACATATGCACGCATGGCCAAAACAAAT
>NC_060150.1:24614832-24616647 GCF_021292245.1 Micropterus dolomieu
CCTCCTTCTATTAAAAAGCTTGCTTTGTCATCGCTGCCGCTGGTAGTTGATAAGTGTAGACCAAACAGCCCGGTGCTCCCGACAGACAGTCTGCTAGTTTAATCTCCACAACGTCCTCTTGTTAACAGTAGTACTGGCCCGAATGTCATTTTTTGAGCTTCGATGCTTCGATAGTAATTAAGAGCGAATAATCAAATATTCGAATATTCGGGTCCAGCCCTAGTTAACAGTGTCGTCAATCACTAGCGAGCAGGACAATATACTTTAACAATGGACCATGTGCAGGTAGTACTCATGGGAGCTGTAGTGTCGTATCGTAGTGTAACATTGCAATTTGTTTGTTATTTCAGATGCCTGCAATTTTTCAACACGCCTAAGTGGCTAGTGGGAGTGACTGTGTTACCCGCCACTGCTGAAATCCACCCGCATTTGGCGAGTTGGTGTTGGAGTTTTGTGTTTGCGGACTGCATTTCATTAGCTGTAGTATTGTGGCTGTGTGCAGTTCAGAGTTCATTTATAATGTAGTGATATGTGTTTTATATTTAGGGTTCAAACCGAAGCGTCTGCCACTGGCAGAAAGGGGTGTGGCATAACACAAATCAGACTGTAAATAAAAAACTGTGTCTCATCATAATATTGTTGAACCACATGTGTCAAATAATTTTTAAATAGCTATTGCGGAAAAAGGTTTGAATCCGTGAATAGCTGCTTGCATCTATATTTTATCTGTGTTTTTTAATTGGAGGACTGAGCATTATTTCGCAACTTTAAGAAGAAAGATTAAACAGTGTTCAGGTTAATACCATGTTGCAGTACAAGCACTACCAGCTAAGTATGCCTGATTCCACCTGCAGCTAGATCACAGACTTCCTGTCTGACCAACCCGTTCTCACTCCCCGACTTGTCACATATGCACGCATGGCCAAAACAAATCGGCGTCAGTTTGTAAGGCACTGGGCGTCATAGTTCACTGCAGTGGGGGAACCCTAACCAAGACGTTTTGTTGCCTAAACCTGTTCAAGTATTTTTTGTGCCTAAACCTAACCAAATTGCAACATTTCACAACTTTAATAACGTGCCGTTTCAAAATGCCGATGTTTTGCAATGCTAGCGTTTTATTTTGAAAGTCTAACCGGGCATTGCATTTTTATTGTTGCTAAGCGTTGCTAACTGACCGCGGTGCCCTAAGGCTACGTTCAGACTGCAGGCCAAAGTGACTCAGATCTGATCTTTTTATGACAGTGTGAACAGGCCAAGTCACATGGAATATGATCTTTTCCAGTCCGGAATTGGGCCACTTCCATATGTGGTCCAAATCCGATACAGATCGGATCTTTTTAAATGCGACCTGAGTCTGGACACTCAGGTCTAAAACAGCTGTTGTCACCGTTCTGCTGTAGACGGAGCCGCAGTGAAGGAAAAAGTGTCACAAAAGCCATTATTATCCATGTGGCTCTCCCCTACCTTTCCATCATCTGCTTACAAATTCCCTTTCTTACACCTAAAATCCACCGGACTGCGAGCTCACTTCTAAGTTACGTTTATGCTATTTGTCCAAGAGGACCGGAGAGGACACAGTGGGGAGAGAGAGGGAGTGAGTGAGTGAGTTGTGGGGCAGTTGAGTTGTAGAGAGCCAGAAACCGTAATGAGAATGACAGAAAGTTGTGCACTAGGTCTGTCCCCGACTAATGATTTACATAGTCGAATCAGAATCGTCAAGTCCTGCCTATAGTCGACTCATAGTCGAATCGTGTGTGTTTTTGTGCGCGGTGATTGCGAGCTGAAGCTAAACTGAGGCTTATTGTTGACCCCCCC
>NC_060150.1:24616667-24625772 GCF_021292245.1 Micropterus dolomieu
CCCCCCCCCCCCCTCTCTCTCTCTCTCTCTCTCTCTCTCTCTCTCTCTCTCTCTCTCTCTCTCGCCTGCCATTCTCCGGTCATGTGCAGAGTTTTTGCCGTGCTGCCGACAACTGCATGCACGTTGCGGTTCCTCGCGGGTGTATTCCAAGCTGTTTAAAAACGATGTAATATTCTTTGTGTGGTTCATCAACGGTGATAAATTACCCGATAGTCCCACGAGGTGCGGACAACCTAGCACAGTAGTGAAGCTGGGGGGCCTTTCTCATTTCCCAAATGTCTGTCTCCTCGATCCTCGAGCGTGTGACCCGGAAATCGATCTCACGCCATCTTGAAGGACATCTCAATTCTTAAAATGCACATCGAGGAGTGAAGATCGAGGAGGCTTGCCGGAGGAGCTATAAGCGAGGATATATCGGTGGATCCTTTGCGTTAGTCTTTTCAGCCGCTGTGATGTCTACAAGAGGCGTTACAAGCATCTGGACCAATCCACGCTGCAGTGTTACTGTTGTATTCAGAAGTTGTATCAGTTAAGCTTATTAAAAATAATCAATTGCACGATCGAACTGTTCTAACCTCGTTCCTTAATGTCATTTCACTTTGAAATCTCTGATGTTATTGTTGAATGTGATGTGTGGATGGGCAGCAGGGTTGTAATAATGAACATTAAATAGCGGCTGTCTCCCCAGTGACACTGCGCATTTAGCAGGAGCCACAGCAACATAAATTAATAAAAAATCTCCCGACACGCTGACAGGATCGGTCAAGATCTGATGTTAATTCATGTTCTGTGTTCATCATAGATTGTATATAAAAAGGTGTTCACACATCCAAAAGGTCTCACACCAGTTTCATACAGTAAAACTGTTTGGAGTAAAGCAGCCGTCCTCCTGATCAACCCTGAGCTCTAAACGTGGATTATAGAAGCTGAAAGATTAATCCTCTTTTCTCTGTCTGTCATGTCAAGTTTATTACTGCAGATATTTTTGTTTTGTCTCACAATATTTGCTGTGACTTTACTGCACGGATGGAAACGTTTAAATGACTGACAGCAGCCTTTCTAATCATCAAAGTAAATCGTTAAAGAAAACACTCATACATCAATATAACACACAAGAAAGAAATCACCTGGAAAGCTACAGGAGGTGGGGGTAAAACGTCCATGCAGATGCTGGTCTCTAAAACTGATAAAATAATTAGTTGGTGGGGGCGGGCGGATGATTTATGCGTATAGGCCTATATAAGTTTCAACCAGAGCATTCAGACCTGATCTGTTTCATGTTTTAATAGCCTAATAGTGCCCATGTAGTCTGCACGTCATTACAACAGCAGAGTCCTGTGATAGCAGCTGTAACTGGGGCTACATGAGATGAATGTTAATGTGTCATTTTGCAAAGGGACTGATGATGAAACGCTCATCTCATCAAGCTGAGGGCTGTAATGATCTCCTGTTTACAGAAAAAAGGCGCACCTCAAAAAAGTGGCAGGCCTAGTCTGCTGTGTAGCCTAATGAATGATTAGGCTACTGTAATCTGACTGTTTAACAAATGCTATAATGTTTATTGGAACCTCAAGATGTTTCTACACGTTATAATGTTAACAGACATGTTTCTGGATTGTGAAGAAATGATCTGTAGCCTTTAGTGCCAAAAGCTGGTCTGCTGCTGCTCTGACAGAGATCACAGCTCTAATAGTGGACAGATGATGCAGCTGTGCAACAGGTCATCTTTAATTGACGTCGCTTTGAAATAAGGCTCTGAGGAAAGGACATCTCATTTTGTTAAATGCCTGTTTCCTCGACTACTCTCTCCTTGCGTCTCCTCCTCGACTCCTCGAGGTCGCATCTCGGATGGGCGGGACTAAAATGCGCCTCGAAGAGTCGAAGATCGAGGATCGAGGAGTCGAGGAGGTGGAAATTTGGGAAATGAGAAAGGCCCTGTGGCTCCGTCTCTTCAGCAAGTGTTCCTCCTGCCACTACACACATACACGCTACGCCTACACATGTACACTGACGACCCAGGGTTAGGGTTACAATTTTGTAATCATTCAAGCACTTTAAAAACATTTATTGCAATTTTTTATTTATTTATAGCATTAAATGTTGAAATGTGTATTGTAATAGGGTGTATATTAACTTACTGGGAGAAAACTGGAAAATCTATGTAAAATCAGATGTTGAGCACCCCCATATCCCATAAATGGCATGATCCTTGTTTTGCTACGAAGCTTGGACTGAGAGATTGACAGTCGAATCAGGCTCCGCCCATCGAAGCATCAAATCTTCGACCATTTGGGGTCAGCCCTATGGTGAACACTTGTCATAATTTGAGAAATGTGACCTGTGAGAGGATGATAACGGGGGCCTCCTGTGAGCTAACCGGAGCTAACCACTGTTTCTCCTTGTTTACTTCTATACAACAGAGTGCTGCGTGTGATGTTGTGTTATTCTTCTGCGCATGTGGGTCACTTTAAGGCTGCAGACAGTACACACTGGAGTCTGATATGGGCCACATTTAAACAATAATGTGAACTGTCAAAGCAAAAAAAATCAGATCTAAGGAAAAAATAATTAATTGAGTATTAAGGCCTGCAGTCTGAAAGTAGCCTATATGTCTAAAATTGATGCTAAAGGGGTACCCAAAGGGCCTTGACCAAGCGTCAATATGTGACGAGTCAGGAATGAGAATGTGTTGGTCTGACAGGAGACAGCATGTGAAGCTGGGACACAAGCTGTGTTCTTGCCCATCTGCTCTTCTCCCTGTAAACCAACAGCTGCACCTTCACTCACCAGTTTGTAAAGCTCCTGAAGTTTGCAGATGACACCACCCTCATTGGGGTTATCTCTGGTGGGGTTGAGTCCACCTACAGGTGGGAGATTGACCGTCTGGTGACCTGGTGAAGTCAAAACCAGCTGCTGCATGTCAAATCCATGCAGCATCACAGAGCTGGCTGCTGGTGTGAGCATACTTATTAATGCAGTTATGTACATATGTTAACTGCCTGCAGGCTTAAATTTACACATGTTGCTGGAAATCTGAACAGTGCAGATCATAGGCAGCAGGATACTTACAGAGAAAAAAACAACAAGAAACAAGGCCTGCTGTGGAGAACATTATTTATATCATGGCATTATGGTGTTACATGTAAATATATATTTTGTGTTTTGTAGACAGTGTGGTGTTGGGACAGCACAACTCTTTGTCAATGAAGAATAAAACTGTTTATGCAGGAGGAAATGAGGCCATCTAGTGATCAGAGAGATGAAAGGAAAGGTTCATTGCTGAGTCTGTGATGATACTGACCTCATGTGGATTTTTTGCAGAATTACTATTTGACAAAGACAAGATGTCTTTCCTATGACTAATGAGAACCCTTTTTCTAACACACTTCACCTTCACCCTTGTCGCTCCTATATTTAAATATGGAGAACAGCACAAAGCCAGTAACTATAAATCCAGAAGCATACTGCTTGTACTTTCAAAATATGCCAACTTATCTTTACAGAAACAATCATACACAGGGACCTTACACCTTTTTTGTTTTTACAAAAAAAAAACATTTATGGCAGTATCAAATATAGGGAAAAGAGAAAAGTCAATAAAAAAAGTAGGCTAGATGTTGATGCATATTCAGTATTAAATAATGTGTTTCAGCTACACAAGGGAAACAATGAAAGAGCTATTTCAAATGTATAACAGAAAAGAATCAACATTGAACATACAAGTTAACCAAATAAATAGTCTTTAAAGTCTTTGATATCTGTGAAAACCTATCGGAAACATAACAATATTAAAATAATCATTTAAAGTTGACCCCCCCCCCCGCCAGTCTATTATATTAACATTTACATGTAAAGCTGATGATACACAGAGCAACTTTTAGAGCAATGGTGCTGCCATCAATGATAATGAGTAAAGATTACTACCGTAATAATCCCCACCGCGCCATGTGATGTCAGTTACAATGTCACTTGCTCATACAGTGACTTGGTTGATTAACATTTTCGAAATAAGTTCTACCTACCAACCTAGGCACAGGAGAAGTTTGTCCTCAGACCTTTCTTCCAGAAAAGAGCGAGAAAGTCTGCGCGATGAGGAGGTTGGAGTGAATAAATGGGTCACACACAAACACAGGAGTTTATTCTGTGATTGACTCTGAAGATTAATTGTTTTTCCGTGAGAGCATCCCTCTAACGAGCCACATCCTGTTTGAATTTTGTACGTGTCCTCTCAGGGCCACTTCCCATACTGTTTGTAATGTGACCACAACTCAGGGACATCTTCACCTAAACATGACCAATGAATTTCTGAGTTTGTGCTCATCTGGAATTAAACAAGTCAAAGACAAAGAGACGAAGAGAAAGCAAGAGGATTGTAAGTGTACAATGAGCATGAGTTAAAATTACAGCATTTTTTTGTATTAGTGTGAGTCACTGCATGTAAGATGATCATGACCCTGAGTCACTGAGGTAACAATTTCAACAATTTCAACAGGAATGCTGTTTCAGAGAAAATGCGCTAAGTCCATTAGTTTTAAGTGGGATGCCGTTGTGGAATATGGGGTTGAATGTTTGTCCAAAAAGTATGGGCACAGACACAAGTCCACAATTATATGCTGGATCCAGACTGTGAAGTGCTTTAGGCTAAATCGAGGGTAATGTGATCTCTCTGAATAACTTTCCCCTAAGTCAGAGAATGAAAAATTATTTAACAATATGAAGATATAAAGTTGGAATTATTTATATATATATATATATATAGTCAGCTGGGTTGGCTCCAGCCCCTCGCAGGATAAGCGGTTGATGATACAGTGAAACTGCACATTTTCAAGTGACCTTTTATTGTGGCCAGCCTAAGGCACACCTGTGCAATACCCATGCTGTCTGATTAGCATCTTGATATGCCACACCTGTGAGGTGGATGGATTATCTCGGCAAAGGAGAAGTGCTCACTACCACAGATTTGACAGAATTGTGAAGAATATTTGAGAGAAATAGGCCTTTTGTGTACATAGAGAAAGTCTTAGATCTTTGAGTTCAGCTCATGACGAATGGGGACAAAAACAAAGTGTTCTGTGTACATATTGTCACATCAAAAGGTATTTTAAAATAAGATTCTAAATACCCTAATTTCAAGTGTATCTCAATAAGCCACGCCAAGTGCCAAAATAAACTACTGTATTTTTGTATTTCAAAAATACTAAACATACTTTTCCAAGCTACCATGTTAACTTTGCTAACTTTCTACTTGACTATTAGATCTATCCTTTCACAAGTACACTGACTCAGTTGATTAAGTGGACAATGTTTGAGAGCAACAGCTTTTACTTGCCTAATGAGATGCGATAAATCTGACATGCAACCAGTTAACAGATACAATTTTCACATATCCCAGTGATGAAGGTTAGTTTTAAAGTGGCCAACAGTTTAATGTTTAACTAACAGTTTGTTAATGATTTACGACTGTATCCTAATCTAGTTACTTCGTGTTTAGTTTGCATAATCTGAGTTACAAACTCAAGTGGAGGATGGGTTGATACCTTCTGTTTAATGGAGTTGCAGCACAACTTTGTTAATGACAATAAGGCACAAGTGTTTGCATTTTAAAAGTTATACTATCTAAGGGCATTATAAAGTAATGTTGTACAACTACACTCTTTTGTTTTCATGAACAACCTACGAAAACTTAGCATAGGCTGAAAGTAGCAAGCCAACGTTAACTATGAGGGCTGCTACTCAAATCAATGTGTCAAATAGTCAGCTAAAACAAACACCAAAACTTGAATTGTGGGAATTAATACCAAAAATTTATGAAAAGGTGGCAACACATTTCTCACTTTGTCCACCTTCTTCAGGTCTGGATCAGTTTGCTGTTCTGAGGTGTATGCACGAATCAAAGGCAGCATTTCTATGGTGTCATCACGTAGACTTCTCACAAAGTATTAGTATAACTACAAAAATACAAAACACTAAAGTATTTTCATACAAAATATGAAGACAATTTTATCAACCCTGTCAAATACAAATTACAGAATATTCTTTTGAATTTGAAATACGTTGTTTAAATGCCTGTATCATAATCCCTGGTCACCACCTAAAATCTGGGTTTAGTGTTTTTACTATCTGAATTGTATTTTCCCATAGGATATGAATGCAGCATGAGAACCACATGTCTGATGGGAGGTGCTATCCCTTCTGAATGTGCCTCCTATCCCTGACATCACTCTCTGTACATTCACATGACCATGAAAGGAGGTGGCGACACAATGATGGAGGGAGGAGGAGCCTTCCCACACTGAGGAGCATAGTCCACAGCTTAGATCAAAGGCTTCAAACAGCAAGCAAAGTCCTGCGATTTTTAAAGTCATGACGCATTAAACAGGCCTTTACATCTGGACATACTCACGGTATTTATGAGGGGCATGAAGTGGGTCATGGCCAATGTCAGTCATAATAACAGAATAACAAAATGTTGTGAAGTTACATTACAGACAGTATTAAGTTCCTATAACACTTTCTTGCTTCAAATTTTTTTCTTTTCATCCCCTACATCCAAAGCTTTCCGAGACATCTGTCTAAAGCCTTGATTAAAGCAGCTTTGCTGGTTCCCAGCTCTCCTGTCAGCTACTGCCAGCCGGGTGATCCAAATCTTTAGTTTTTTTAGTGTTGCTTGGCGCACACCAAGTATACACCAGTGTTGTTGTCAGCAGGTCAGAGTGACTAAAGTGAACGTGGAGCTGCTTCATGTTTCCCTCCACCTGATGAAAACAGTATCTACCCTGCAACTGCAGTAGCTGATCAGGAGCAACAACATGAGAATTAAGTAGACTCACAGAGCCACATATGCAGGATTACCATGTTTAAATACATATGATCCAAATATTAATCTGAAACAAGACATGCTAGCTAGCTGACTAGTCAAACTGAAGAGGGCTAATGTCCTGAATAGATCCTCAGCTAACTCCAAAATATGAATTGATGTTAAATTTGAATCTGAAAAGAAATGTAGAGATGTTGAGGAATACAGAGATGTAGCCTAATTAGCACCACAGTTTGCAGGTCAGTGCCTGAAGCCTTCCAGTCTAGCTGTCTGCTAGGCTCATCAAAACTACCCAGGAAGAACTTGCACAGGAGAAATTCTCCAATTTGTCTGACTCTCCAGAGGTAGGCCAACCAGCGTCTAACTGAATCTTTGGTCTTGCTATAGACATTGCTTGTTGCTTAGCTCGGTGATGTCGATGTGTTGTAGTCTGTAATTTATCGTTGGCTGGTCTGGTTGGATACTCATGATTTCTTAATTTGGATAATGAGAAAAGATTGCAAAAATGGACGGATTTAGTTTAGAGTAATGACTGGTTGAATGCTCACTACATATTGCTGTAGTTTTATGTGGTTGTCTTGCACCAGGGGAGCTAGTGCTATTACCGTGCTATGTCTTAACCAACCAGATGACATCTTGACTGTAATGACAGAGGATACAGGTCAAAAGTCACTTTACTGTGGTGCGTCTCTGCACCTTCTTGGTTTTCACATGATTTAAATTGGTCGTGGCCCCAGGGCTTTCTAAAATGATGACAGAAAATGATCAAGAAGTGAATTTGTGTCTGATACTTTGTCAACTGAAGCAAACCATGTAGCCTACAGTGTTTGAGAACCGCTGTTAGTTTTTATACTGTCCACAAGAGAGCTACATTGCTGCACTAACTAGTTAAAATGAACAAAATGAACACTATTACTCAAACAAAGATTCATTAATTTTACTGACCGAGATTGAAAGATCCATGTTAGTAAAGACTCAAACTTCATTAATGTCTCCTCTCTGGTCAGACATTTGATAAAAAATAATTGAGGAAATGTTCAATGATGTTCATGAGCTCTTCTCTGGTGAGGGAGCTCCAGGTATGACAGTAGAAACTGAATTTACAAATGTAACAAAACAAAACAGCGAGGCAGCCCTCTGCAGCGGCATTTTGGTCAGACTATGTTCTATTTTCCAAAACATTAAAAATATCTGTGACTAATTGAAATGGTTGTACCTTTTCACCAGCTGGGGAAGGTAGTGTGCTGAGCAAATTTCAAATGGTTTTTTACCACTTTTGTTCCAAGGGACAGTTGTAGAATTTCAGGGTGGTCCTTTTTCCACTGCATGAACTCAGCGAAACATAACATATAACATGTTTCTCACAAGTTCTGCTTTTGTTTTCACTGGAACTAAATTTAGGCATACATACACAAGCATGCAAGTATTTAAGCCACCCCTTAAGGGAACAGTGGGAGCAGCCACTGTACAGCGCCCAGGGACAAATTCCAGATCTGAGTCAGTGACTGGGTCACTGGTACTGACCGAAGAACCTCACCTAAAAGGGGTTTTTTTTGTGGTGGGAGAAACTGGAGCACCCAGAGGAAACCCACACATACAGAGAGAGAACATACAAACTCAAACCTGCTGTTTTCTAGCTGGGGAGTATTTTGGAGTATTTAGGTTTTCCCATACAAAATATTTGCTTCAGTATTTTGGTGGACAACAGTCAAGTTAAGAGTTTTATATATGAAATAGAAATTTAAAATACAGTATTTCATTTAAATTCTATATTATTTATACCTATATCTATAACGCCCATTTGTTTTCAAAAGTGATCTCATTGAACATTTCTTAGTGTGTAGTCTAGATCGTACTCTTCGTACATATTATTTATGGGGATCCAACGATGAAAATCCGACCATGAGCAAGCAGTTAGCAGCAGTGGCAAAGAAATACGCCTTTATAACAGGCCGAAACCTTGAGCAGAACATAGACTCAGGGTGGGCAGCCAAATGCCTTCATAGGTTGGATTGAGTGGGGGAGAGAGAATGAACAGGAGGAAAGATAACACACAGTAGCACAATGCAAGTTCTACATAGAGATGCAAAATAATAGCAGTGGTAGTAATGCAAATATCAATAAAAACTTTTTTTTATAATGATAGCAATGATAATAATTATGATAATAATAATAATAATTATGGGACTAATAATATTAATAACAATAATTGTAACAGCAGGTGTTGCGCAGGAACATGGGAGCAGTAGGTGGTTCGGAATCACAGCTCCAGACTCCGGAGGCAGAAA
>NC_060150.1:24625872-24628325 GCF_021292245.1 Micropterus dolomieu
GAACTTGCACAGGAGAAATTCTCCAATTTGTCTGACTCTCCAGAGGTAGGCCAACCAGCGTCTAACTGAATCTTTGGTCTTGCTATAGACATTGCTTGTTGCTTAGCTCGGTGATGTCGATGTGTTGTAGTCTGTAATTTATCGTTGGCTGGTCTGGTTGGATACTCATGATTTCTTAATTTGGATAATGAGAAAAGATTGCAAAAATGGACGGATTTAGTTTAGAGTAATGACTGGTTGAATGCTCACTACATATTGCTGTAGTTTTATGTGGTTGTCTTGCACCAGGGGAGCTAGTGCTATTACCGTGCTATGTCTTAACCAACCAGATGACATCTTGACTGTAATGACAGAGGATACAGGTCAAAAGTCACTTTACTGTGGTGCGTCTCTGCACCTTCTTGGTTTTCACATGATTTAAATTGGTCGTGGCCCCAGGGCTTTCTAAAATGATGACAGAAAATGATCAAGAAGTGAATTTGTGTCTGATACTTTGTCAACTGAAGCAAACCATGTAGCCTACAGTGTTTGAGAACCGCTGTTAGTTTTTATACTGTCCACAAGAGAGCTACATTGCTGCACTAACTAGTTAAAATGAACAAAATGAACACTATTACTCAAACAAAGATTCATTAATTTTACTGACCGAGATTGAAAGATCCATGTTAGTAAAGACTCAAACTTCATTAATGTCTCCTCTCTGGTCAGACATTTGATAAAAAATAATTGAGGAAATGTTCAATGATGTTCATGAGCTCTTCTCTGGTGAGGGAGCTCCAGGTATGACAGTAGAAACTGAATTTACAAATGTAACAAAACAAAACAGCGAGGCAGCCCTCTGCAGCGGCATTTTGGTCAGACTATGTTCTATTTTCCAAAACATTAAAAATATCTGTGACTAATTGAAATGGTTGTACCTTTTCACCAGCTGGGGAAGGTAGTGTGCTGAGCAAATTTCAAATGGTTTTTTACCACTTTTGTTCCAAGGGACAGTTGTAGAATTTCAGGGTGGTCCTTTTTCCACTGCATGAACTCAGCGAAACATAACATATAACATGTTTCTCACAAGTTCTGCTTTTGTTTTCACTGGAACTAAATTTAGGCATACATACACAAGCATGCAAGTATTTAAGCCACCCCTTAAGGGAACAGTGGGAGCAGCCACTGTACAGCGCCCAGGGACAAATTCCAGATCTGAGTCAGTGACTGGGTCACTGGTACTGACCGAAGAACCTCACCTAAAAGGGGTTTTTTTTGTGGTGGGAGAAACTGGAGCACCCAGAGGAAACCCACACATACAGAGAGAGAACATACAAACTCAAACCTGCTGTTTTCTAGCTGGGGAGTATTTTGGAGTATTTAGGTTTTCCCATACAAAATATTTGCTTCAGTATTTTGGTGGACAACAGTCAAGTTAAGAGTTTTATATATGAAATAGAAATTTAAAATACAGTATTTCATTTAAATTCTATATTATTTATACCTATATCTATAACGCCCATTTGTTTTCAAAAGTGATCTCATTGAACATTTCTTAGTGTGTAGTCTAGATCGTACTCTTCGTACATATTATTTATGGGGATCCAACGATGAAAATCCGACCATGAGCAAGCAGTTAGCAGCAGTGGCAAAGAAATACGCCTTTATAACAGGCCGAAACCTTGAGCAGAACATAGACTCAGGGTGGGCAGCCAAATGCCTTCATAGGTTGGATTGAGTGGGGGAGAGAGAATGAACAGGAGGAAAGATAACACACAGTAGCACAATGCAAGTTCTACATAGAGATGCAAAATAATAGCAGTGGTAGTAATGCAAATATCAATAAAAACTTTTTTTTATAATGATAGCAATGATAATAATTATGATAATAATAATAATAATTATGGGACTAATAATATTAATAACAATAATTGTAACAGCAGGTGTTGCGCAGGAACATGGGAGCAGTAGGTGGTTCGGAATCACAGCTCCAGACTCCGGAGGCAGAAAAGCGACAGATGAGAAAGCACAACACTGTGGTAGGGGGAAGATGTCCAGTTAGACATGCATTAACGGGATAAGAATGCATGCAGACTGAGAGGGAAAGGAGGAGAAACGCTGAACGCTCTAGGAACCACAAGTACCCCTGCATTCTGGGAGCGCAGTGCTCTAGTAGTGCTACAGGGTACTATGAGCTCTTTAAATGTATGATTGTAGGGATCGGGTAGGAGCAAGTTTGATCATTAGGAAAATATTGAATATATTTTAGAAATATTAATAAAGTTATTCATATTATAGAAAGTATTAATAAAGATGAATAAATATGGGGTACCACCCTGGAATCAGGGACCAGTTAACAAACATAAAAACACACTCAAAAAGAGTTTTGCCCACCTATAAATGCCAATATTTAAATACTATTTTATAATAATAAGGTGGACAAATAACTACAGGCAACTGTACTACAGTAAAAT
>NC_060150.1:24628345-24671506 GCF_021292245.1 Micropterus dolomieu
GAACTTGCACAGGAGAAATTCTCCAATTTGTCTGACTCTCCAGAGGTAGGCCAACCAGCGTCTAACTGAATCTTTGGTCTTGCTATAGACATTGCTTGTTGCTTAGCTCGGTGATGTCGATGTGTTGTAGTCTGTAATTTATCGTTGGCTGGTCTGGTTGGATACTCATGATTTCTTAATTTGGATAATGAGAAAAGATTGCAAAAATGGACGGATTTAGTTTAGAGTAATGACTGGTTGAATGCTCACTACATATTGCTGTAGTTTTATGTGGTTGTCTTGCACCAGGGGAGCTAGTGCTATTACCGTGCTATGTCTTAACCAACCAGATGACATCTTGACTGTAATGACAGAGGATACAGGTCAAAAGTCACTTTACTGTGGTGCGTCTCTGCACCTTCTTGGTTTTCACATGATTTAAATTGGTCGTGGCCCCAGGGCTTTCTAAAATGATGACAGAAAATGATCAAGAAGTGAATTTGTGTCTGATACTTTGTCAACTGAAGCAAACCATGTAGCCTACAGTGTTTGAGAACCGCTGTTAGTTTTTATACTGTCCACAAGAGAGCTACATTGCTGCACTAACTAGTTAAAATGAACAAAATGAACACTATTACTCAAACAAAGATTCATTAATTTTACTGACCGAGATTGAAAGATCCATGTTAGTAAAGACTCAAACTTCATTAATGTCTCCTCTCTGGTCAGACATTTGATAAAAAATAATTGAGGAAATGTTCAATGATGTTCATGAGCTCTTCTCTGGTGAGGGAGCTCCAGGTATGACAGTAGAAACTGAATTTACAAATGTAACAAAACAAAACAGCGAGGCAGCCCTCTGCAGCGGCATTTTGGTCAGACTATGTTCTATTTTCCAAAACATTAAAAATATCTGTGACTAATTGAAATGGTTGTACCTTTTCACCAGCTGGGGAAGGTAGTGTGCTGAGCAAATTTCAAATGGTTTTTTACCACTTTTGTTCCAAGGGACAGTTGTAGAATTTCAGGGTGGTCCTTTTTCCACTGCATGAACTCAGCGAAACATAACATATAACATGTTTCTCACAAGTTCTGCTTTTGTTTTCACTGGAACTAAATTTAGGCATACATACACAAGCATGCAAGTATTTAAGCCACCCCTTAAGGGAACAGTGGGAGCAGCCACTGTACAGCGCCCAGGGACAAATTCCAGATCTGAGTCAGTGACTGGGTCACTGGTACTGACCGAAGAACCTCACCTAAAAGGGGTTTTTTTTGTGGTGGGAGAAACTGGAGCACCCAGAGGAAACCCACACATACAGAGAGAGAACATACAAACTCAAACCTGCTGTTTTCTAGCTGGGGAGTATTTTGGAGTATTTAGGTTTTCCCATACAAAATATTTGCTTCAGTATTTTGGTGGACAACAGTCAAGTTAAGAGTTTTATATATGAAATAGAAATTTAAAATACAGTATTTCATTTAAATTCTATATTATTTATACCTATATCTATAACGCCCATTTGTTTTCAAAAGTGATCTCATTGAACATTTCTTAGTGTGTAGTCTAGATCGTACTCTTCGTACATATTATTTATGGGGATCCAACGATGAAAATCCGACCATGAGCAAGCAGTTAGCAGCAGTGGCAAAGAAATACGCCTTTATAACAGGCCGAAACCTTGAGCAGAACATAGACTCAGGGTGGGCAGCCAAATGCCTTCATAGGTTGGATTGAGTGGGGGAGAGAGAATGAACAGGAGGAAAGATAACACACAGTAGCACAATGCAAGTTCTACATAGAGATGCAAAATAATAGCAGTGGTAGTAATGCAAATATCAATAAAAACTTTTTTTTATAATGATAGCAATGATAATAATTATGATAATAATAATAATAATTATGGGACTAATAATATTAATAACAATAATTGTAACAGCAGGTGTTGCGCAGGAACATGGGAGCAGTAGGTGGTTCGGAATCACAGCTCCAGACTCCGGAGGCAGAAACACCTCCAGAAAGCGACAGATGAGAAAGCACAACACTGTGGTAGGGGGAAGATGTCCAGTTAGACATGCATTAACGGGATAAGAATGCATGCAGACTGAGAGGGAAAGGAGGAGAAAGGAGCTCAGTGCATCATGGGAAGTCCCCCAGCAGTCTAGGCCTATAGCAGCATAACTAGGGGATGGTTCAGGACTCACCTGAGCCAGCCCTAACTATAAGCTTTATCAAAGAGGAAAGTCTTAAGCCTGCTCTTATATGTGGAGATGGTGTCTGCCTCCTGAACCAAACTGGAACCTGGTTCCACAGGAGAGGAGCTTAGCTGAACGCTCTAGGAACCACAAGTACCCCTGCATTCTGGGAGCGCAGTGCTCTAGTAGTGCTACAGGGTACTATGAGCTCTTTAAATGTATGATTGTAGGGATCGGGTAGGAGCAAGTTTGATCATTAGGAAAATATTGAATATATTTTAGAAATATTAATAAAGTTATTCATATTATAGAAAGTATTAATAAAGATGAATAAATATGGGGTACCACCCTGGAATCAGGGACCAGTTAACAAACATAAAAACACACTCAAAAAGAGTTTTGCCCACCTATAAATGCCAATATTTAAATACTATTTTATAATAATAAGGTGGACAAATAACTACAGGCAACTGTACTACAGTAAAATATGTTTACCTTAGCACAGATAAGTGATCACCATCTTTAGTTAATAAACTGCTATCATCTATTCTAAACAAAACAAAGTATAAATCAATCAGCAAGCATATACAGTGTGTGTAGTTGTATGCGTGCATGTGTTTATGTGTGTGTGATAATAGAGGGGGTAGGAGCAAAGAAAATGGTGGACGTGACCATGTGAGTGGCTAGTCACACAATGATTCATAATGGCGGGCAGGCCCTAGAAGCTTAAGACAGGCTTTTGACCCAAAATGGTAGATCCCAAATGGTCATTGAGCTCAGCTGGACTTTAGGCTACAGGTCTCAGATGTGTGTGTGGATGCACGCAAAATGCATGTGTGTGTGGTGTGTGTGTGTTTGGAGGTTAGTTATAGGGAAAGAGAAAAGACAAAAGGCACACAAAGCAAGGTCTATCAGATCCTCCGGCTATGTACAATGTAACTTGTACTTTATTACACAGCACCCAGCAGTGAACGTTAACGATGACCGTCTCCTGCACTTGCGTCACTGTAAAGTATAGCTATTGACTCTAACACAGGTAAAAAATACACAAATCCTAATTACCGTGTTAAAACACAAAAAATGACACTTTATCACACAGGAACCAACAGCAAACTATAATTAGACAGTCATGTTACTGGACTTTAAAAAATCAAAAAATATCATGTTAATATCTATCTTTCCTAACATTTGTACGTTAAGTGGCACATTGAAATTGAAATTGAAATTGAAATTGAAACTTGGCAAAATATGGTTCCTGGAAAAGACACACCATGGACAATAGTGTCTAGTTGAGCGTGTGCAGACAAATGGATTCCTGGGAACTACTGGAAGTGTTCTTCCTGTTACTTCGTGTTAGAGCATGGGTGGATTGGGAAGGGCTAGGCTGGGTCAGGGCCGCAACTGAATATTTTCAGTTAAGATGTATGCTTCAAGATAAATGCATGAGAACTGCAATTATCTAAATGTCTGGACTATTTTTTACATCTGGATCCTCTCCAAACAGTCACAGAACTAGTCAGATTACCCTTAAATAACCCAGAGAAGGTCTGGACTCTGTTCTTGTCAGATCACAGCTCTCCACTTCTATTGTTTCCCAGCTCATTTAGTAATTAAACATCTGGAACAACAGACCATGCTATGACAACTATGCCAGATTACAGGAAATGCTATCTGGAGCTCAATCAGGGAAGGGGGTGGGGTAATGTGAAGCTCATACTGCTGTTTTTTTAGAGAGAAAGTTTAGTGACTCTAGCCATGGGCAGTCTGTGGATGGAACTGAATGCTAATAAACATCAAGAATGAAAGCATGCTGATGTGCATCACAACAGTGTGGTTGCCAGACGCATGTTTGGATGGCTGGATGAAATGTTCCCACAGGAAAATTATCAAAGTTTACCCCCTAAGTTAAGTGTCATTAGGTGAAATCTGTTAAAACTTAAAAGAACGTCAACTAAATTACACACTGCTAAGACAGGAATTTAAATGACAAAGTGAATGGGTAAAATAAAACCTAATCAAAACTGTGTGTGTTGAAATAAAGCACAATTCAATTTTGGTCCTTCACTTTTTTCAGTGTGTGTGGTCTTTTGGCAACATTTGACAATACTGGTGCAGGTATATTCATTAATGCTTTTACTAATGTATAAAACATCATATGCATGGGACACAAGGAGTTATGCATTAATGTTTAACACATCAACCGTTAATAAGGAGTCCATCTGATTAACACAGTGAGTCACATATGATTTCCTATAAATTAAATCCACCATCATAGATCAATTCCTATCAATATCAGGCATTAGTGAATACCGCAAGTTCATGTGTTAATTACCAAAATAGGCAGAAGCCATGGATTTCAACTTCCAGCCATCTGCAACCTGATCTGGACCGCTATGAACCTACCATTTCGGTAATGTCCTTAAAATACTGGTGATCTGATATTTGCCGACAGCACAACTTACCCCTTCTTCAACCGCTTTCCCAGACATAGTGGTCAATGTGCAACTGTCCCACAGTCCTAAAATATTAGCGTCAATGTGTTTTCTGTCAAGCTTCATAACCAACTTATACAGACCCTACTTAACAATAACACATTATTAGTTATGTGCATTACCAATTAAAATAGTCACATAATAATAAATTCAGAAATGATTGGCTAATTATTAATGAACACAGACACTGATCATTATTTATTTTCATATAGTAACAGATAATTACACAATAAAAACAACAACATTTAAATAAACTCCATTATGAGTTTGAATTCTGCATTTATATAATTAAGGACTACCGTGCAGTTTGCAAAAGCTTTTTATTTAACAGTCATTTGAAAATTGTTTTTCAAACACGGAGGCCAAAACATGTCAAACCTGACTCATGGGCTGAGCTCTGCCAAAATATTTCAAGGGCAAAGGTTTGTTTCCTAGTTATGATAACGCCAGCATTTGGCTGCACAACACACCGAGCCATATCATTTATTCTCAACATTTAACACACAAAAAAGAGAAAAAAAACAGAATATCTGATGGTGCATTCCTACACAGGAAATTGATGACGAATGTCTTTCAACAACCTACCAAGGGGACTCTGCTCCTCTAGATGCTCTCCATTCATCACTGATATCACTTATCTGTTCAGTCAGCCGTCACTCTGACTTATTCCGTTTAAACCCAGTATTTACTGCTTCATTAGAATATACTCTGTAATTGGCACTGAAAGGATTTTCTCCCATCTTCATTACCTTCCCTGGCCACAGAAGAATGTGCTACATTACAGAAGAATTTTACCAAATTGCAGGTAACTAAAGGTAGCAGGTAATTAAAGATTACAAAAACAATTAGGCTACATTTTGTGTTCTCAGGTGAATTCTCTGGCCCTCCTACAGGGACTCTGGGACAATGCTACAATATTTCCAGATCACATCAATGACTGGTCAGAGACCATATGTCATTTGTTTTAGATGGATTAATTGCTTTTTGATGTACAGTATTCTTTAACACTAAAGGAGCATGTGTTTCTTTTCCATGTGTATGTATTTTATTTGGCATTGGTGGCACAAAGTTTGTGGTTATTAGGTTTCATATTTGAATAATCCTTCCAAATTATTGTCCCAGTACACTGGACCAAGTATATAGTGTACTGTTCATTTATGAAACAAAAGCAAGAGGACACCACAATGTTTTCTGACGTTTTATTTTTCCTGGGAGCACTCAAGAGAAAAAAATGTACAGGAGAAAAAAAATTACAATTGTTAATACAGTGTGTTACAGTTTTGCTTACAGTGTGCAATGAAATTAACACTTCTCTTTCAAGTTTCTAGATTTCCAAGTCAGTTTCCTCAGTGTCTCTTTTTATCAGTTTTTAAAGCACATATCAGTTAGCACAGCAGGAACTGTGCACTTGTGGATGTCCTTCAAGTAATACTTACTACATTCAGGTCTCAGGTCAGGCCTTATAGCATCAGGGTCCTGTTACAAATCTATGATACAGTATTCTCTATGAGCACCTCTTACTGACTTCTTATCTATTATCCATATACTGTAAATAAGAATATTTCCACAAAATTGACATACTGTACCTCCTCTCTCTCTCTCTCTCCTTCTGACTAGGCCAATAATATCTATAGCCTATAGTGTGTATCGAATAGTGGTTGTAATTAATACATTTCCTGTGTGACACATTAATGTCTGCTCACTTTAAAGTAAAAGTGTACATCTGTTAGTTTTTGAAGTTGATAAGTAGACTCACTATGATCTGAACACCTCCATTATCAGCAAGTCTGACTCGGTCACCTGGGGATTTGAACCCTGGAACTTCAGATCTTCAGATCTTACTGACTGAGCTACTGGTGAGAGATTATTTCCTCACACCTTCTCACAAGTTGAGGTAGTGACGTCACATGTGCCAGCCAGTCGAATATTTTTGTCAATTTAAAACGCTCACAACTGTCAAGATGTTGGTGAGAACATTCTGAAAAAAATCACACATCATTCTGCTGGTTTGGGGTGTGTTGTCTATTATTTTGGTGGATCCAAAACTGAGCAAACAAGAAAATGTTGTGCATACTGTACAAGTTATAGCAAGATTCTGAAGATCACTGCAGACTCACCATTTGATCGATCTAAAAATCCTTTGCAACACTTGATATCGGCCATCTAGAGAATGTCTGTGTTGATTTTGGTAGTGTTTGAAGAAAGATGTGGAAATATAGATGTTAATTGAATTAGCATATTCTGAAAAATATAGAGTGACAGACTTCAGAGTTGACAATAGGTTGAAGTGAGGCAAACGTTAGTCACAAATCAGTGGATGTGCTGAAAAGATTTCAGCTCTCTAGGACGTACGGGTGATGTTCTTAGATTTATTGAAGTTTCAAATAAGAAATGTCTAGAAATTTACATTTCTTGTAATAATCCACGCCCACTTCGAGCAATCATTACCAAATTTTATACATCAACTGAGTAGTGACCTGAGATCGTACAAACCAAATTTTGTACTAATCCATCCAGCAAATTACGAGGCATAAACTTTTTGCAAGTGTAGCGCCTCCTAGTGGAAGAATATCCCAGGACTGCTCAGCGAAGCTCAGACCGAGCACCTGAACAGACGCGTAAAGTTTGGTGACAATAGCTTAAGCCAATTTTGATTTATGGGCATTTATGTAAAATTGTACATAAAGACACAATAGTAAAAATTTATGACAAAAAAAACCAGATTGATGTAACTTCGACGTCTGAAGATGATCCTGTGAAAGTTTCAGGTCGATGGCTGAAAACGTCTGGGACGAGTTCGCTATAATAGGTTTTAGAAAAAAGTGATAAAAAGTTATTTTAATTTGACATTTTTAGAGCAGAAGACCATTGGAGCAAAGATGCAGATGAATCCAGAGATTTACATGATGAAAGAAGTTTGACTCTAAACGAAGCCATTTTCGAGATAATTGCAAAAACGTAAAGTTGATTATTATAGCGCCACCATGAGGTCTATGATGGTGACCCCATCATCTGTCCCCTTTAACTAAAGGGCAGCAAACGCTCTGTCCCCTTTAACTAAAGGGGACAGAGCGTTTGCTGTCAGGGCCCCGAGGCTCTGGAACAGCCTGCTCGAGGAAATCAGGTCAGCTGAGTCAGTGAAGTCTTTTAAGTCCCTTCTTAAAACATACTTTTATAGGAGAGCCTTTCCCGATCTTATTTGACTTTATTTTATCCCTTTTATTTTATTCTATTTTACTAATTTTATATTTATCTTAAACGTGTATTTTAGTCTTTTCAATGTTTTCATGCTTTTATCTTGTATTGTTTTTGTATTATTGTCTCTTGGGTATTATTGTCTTTACACTTGTTTAAGCACTTTGTAACTTGTTTTTGAAAAGGGCTCTACAAATAAAGATTATTATTATTATTATTATTATTATTATTATGAGGTCCATTTTTTTTGCATGAGCAGTGGGGGGAATTAGCAACCTATGTGCCAATTTTGGGGAATTTGCGTCCAGCAGTTTTTGCTGCCCAAACACTTTCAGCGGAGAAAAAGCAGAAAGAAAGTAAGAAAGAAAGAAAGAAAGAAAAAAATAAAGTAGTATATTATACATATATAGAAGTATATTATAGAAGTATATTGAGAACAAAAACAGCAGCTTCACTGCTTGGATCCCCAATGAAGTTAGTTTCAGTGTCTGGTGATTTTCACTGGTAGCTTCACAACAGCGTTCTGATGTGGTGCCATACACTAGCAGACTGTCCGTTTTGGCCTGTTGTTAATTGCCAACTTGACCAGCGGCAGCGATAATATAGCACCTGTTTTTTTTAATGTAGCAATCAGGAGAATCAACGGATCAGATGGATCTCACTCTCGCTGCAGTGTCCCCGCACCTAGGGAGTTGTTCCAGGCACGTCTAGCAAGGAGTAGGTTTAAGGGAAGATCCAAGATTAGGTGGAGAGATTAGATTTCCACACTGGCCTGGGAACGCTTCGGACTCCCCCAGTCAGTGCTGGTTAATGTGGCTCGGAAAAGGGAGGATTGGGTTCCACTGCTTAGAGCTACTGCCCCCGCGACCCGACCCTGGATAAGGATTGATATTGCCTACAGCCCCAATTGCAACTGTCGTCACTGTAATTTTTGGTATGACATGTGCAGACTACATAATGGGGACTATTATTACTAAATGACAACATGAAATACAGCAGATTAATGCTGAATGCAGAGGATGCTCTGGTTGATATTACAGCCTAATAATTTGACATCAGCAGCTGTTTGCACTCATTTTGTCAGGATTATAGCAGCTGAATTGGTGTGATGTGCAGATCAGACCCCAAATAATCTGAATCTGCATGTAGGCTATGCATAAACCATAAACCAGCCATCCACCCAACTAATTATTTTGTCAGATTAGGAGACCCGCACCAGCATGGATATTTACCCTGCCTCTACAGGTCCCTGTAGCTTTCAGGTGATTTCTTAATTATGCTGTATTGATGTTGATGTTTAAACGTTTCCATGTGCACAGTCAAGTCACAGCAAACACTGTGGGACACTTAAGCATCAAAACTAAAAAACTGCAGTAATAAACTTGACAGGACAGATGAAGGAAACTCTCCTGAGGAAAAATAATTTACCTTTAATGTCTGAAATACATGTTTAGAAACTGATGAAGCTCAGGATTGAGCAGGGGATGTCTACTTTACTCCAAAAAGTTTCACTGTCTGAACCTATACTGTGTGTGAGACCTTTTGGATGTGTAGAACAGTGTTGGGCAATAACATGCTACTGGAATAATATTCCTTTTCTGCGTTACTGCATTATCAGAACACACTATCCTTGACGTAAATGCACAACTACACAATCTTATGTTGTTCAAGTTAGCTGTCAGCCATAAACAATTCTATGTCTAATCTATTGAAGCATCTGCTAAAGCAGCAAAACAACGTGATACTCATAGAAAGAAACTCCGGCTACTACCAGTGATGAATCCACTCGTCGGAAGAGAGTGGCATTAAGAAACGTTTTGTGTTTTGTAAAAACGATAATCCCTGGTGCTGTTATGAATATGTTATTAGTTAAAAAGTCGGGAGAGACTTGCTTTGTTTTGTTAAATACTGTATATCCATAGCTGATACTGTACAGCATTATCTGGTTTGAGAGGCTGCAGTGTTTTCAGTTTGACCGGCTGTTGAATAATAAAAGGTTAGTTAACCAATGTGGTAACCTGCTTAACAGGTTTTTTGGAACTTTGGAAATGACAAAAGCCAAAAGAGAATATGCACACCTAAAAAACCCTAGAGGGAGCCAACAAAACCAGGCAAAGGTCACTCAGGGAAAAGCAACAGTAACAGGAAGCAAAGGTAGCCAAGACACAAGAGGTAGAACAATACAAAATAAAACAGAAAGTAAAGCACACATAAACACACAAGCATGGATGACAAAATAAAACAGAACTAACAAAACTCAGAACCATTATACCATGTCTCTTGAATATTTACATTGCGTCTCAGTCACTGCCACCTGAGATGCATGCGAGGAAATCATCCCTACTGGCACAATGTTTTTCAATTATTTATTGATTATTTTTCAGAATTTATGGATTTTCTGATTGTGAATTCATTACTGAATAAGCCCAAAATAAAAATGTGTATCCTTGCTTGTAGCTCCTCAGAGATCCCTCCTCACTTCTAAGGACACAAACAAGAGCTTTGTTTAGATTTGTTTAGGCTTCGCCTTCTAAGGCTATTGCAAGTGGGTTAGAGGCGAAGCAGGATGAGTCAGTGCCTCTCTGGGTCCATACGGTACCACCAACAGACATACCTGCTCAGAGCATAATAAAACGGTCCCTGACCGGCATTGCGCAGTGTTCAACAGCGCATTACACTTACCCAAATGAATGGCATAGCAGAATATCACATATCCTCCATGCCTACAGGGCTGGGGACGGAGAAGGGAGCCCTGCAATTGTATAAGCGCACTGTAACAGTACAGCTGGATACAGAGCAGGGTTAACACCAGCAGCAGGGGAATGCGCACCGCATGTACACAGATGTAAGACGCAGGGGTGGGGGTAACATTATTTCCTGTTGCAGGAATCCGATGGTCGAGATTGTAGGCAGGGTGCAAACTAGGAAGATGGCAGCTCCCCTGATGGATCTTGCTTAAATAGATGGCTCTGTGTTTGTGCTTTAATGAATTACTTTCATGATCAGAGAGGCTGCTGTCAGTTCATCCTCACCGATCCTGTCGGAGTGTCAGGAGATTCAAATAATTAATGACGTTATGCGGCTGTACCTCCCACAGCGTCTTTCTTAATTGGGAGACGACATGGGAGATGTTTTAATGTAGTTTTGTAGACATCGTCCCAACCCTACTGAACAGACTGTTTCTGCTGCTCCCTGAAAAAAGATATGATGCTGATGATAAAGTGTTTGCAAACCACATGTTATTACACTTTTGTGTATATAACAGTACATTTAAATTCAAATTGCGCAATACACTACTTTAGAATTCATTATTCAATTTTTCGCATAACAATCGCAAGAAAATCATGCAATTAATCGCGATTAAAAATTTTAATCGTTGCCCAGCACTAATTGTAATATAACTGATTACTCTCAAATGACAGTAACTAGTAATCCATAATGTATTACATTTTGGAAGTAACTTGCCCAACACTGGTCCTGACCCATAGCATACCAGTTGTTTGCTCTAAGGAGGACCAACAGCAAGTTTGTCCGACTCCTGTTAGTTCAACGGGTATAATCTCTATGGAAAAAGAAGAAGAAAACTTACCCGTCAAAGACATGGCTCTCTGTACCTCTAGTTCCTTCTGCTGAAGAAAAAATGGAATCAGATCGCCAGGTCTCAAAGCTACTTATACACAGGGTGAGAGAGTTGTGGCCTGCACTGCTGGTGGTGAGGTCTCCGCAACAAAATTATTTAAACTCTTTTTCAGACATGGAATCTGAAACATCTATCTATTAAAATGATTATGTAAATCTCCCATAATGACTCTATTTAAACATGACTGAACTATTTAGAAAAAGATGTTCACATGATATTTGGCACCTGGGGTACTAATCATTTTAAGTATAAATATTTTGTTAGTAGTTTTGTAGTATGACATAAAATTCTGCTCTGCTACAGTTAAACAGCATCCATACACAGTTTGGAAAATATTGTGACGCATTCTATCATGCTGCATAAAAAAGTAAAGTGAATGTCTGAAAGGGATTTTCCAGTAGTTACAGTAATGTGGGTGATTATGCTGTTGCATGTTCATGACACATTCTTGCAGATCTCTTCTTTTGACCACTGTATATCTGAACTAGCTATTTCAGTATTTTGTAGTTGGTAACACACATTTCTAAACAGAAATGCAAGGGGAAGTGATCAACAACCAGTGTCGCCCAGATGTGGATATGAGTATGTGTTTCAGGACATAGACACATACGCAAGGCAAGCAATGACAGACACTTACATCTCAGATTATTTGGGCGAATACAGAAAGTCCTCCAGAGAGCTATTAGTGCTAAGAGCGACCTATAACAAACTACAAAAGGAAAAAGTCCTTTGCCTGAATGACTACCGCCCAGGAGCACGCACCTCGCTTCCAGCAGTTAATCAAAATCTCCATCACCTCCTCCCTCCCTGACTCACTGGACCCGCTTCAATTTGTCTACAGATCAAATACATCAAGGGAGGACACCATTGCCCTAGCTCTCCACACCGCCCTCTCCCACCTGGAGCAGAAAGAAACACACGTGAGAGTGCTGTTCATTAACTACAGTTCAGCATTCAATACCATTGTGCCCCCCAAGCTCGTCATAAGGCTCAGACACCTTGAATGTAAATTCCTAACGGGCAGACCCCAGGCTGTGTAGATCACCGCATCCTCTACCCTAACTCTCAACGTTCCTCTGAACCACATGCTCAGCCTTCTCCTGGACTCCTTTACATGCAACATCAACAAGTTTGCAATGAATAATCTCACAGACTGGTAAAGAAACATTACAAATGGCTCCTCTTCTTCTTTACCTTTAAACTATTTTTTACTTAAATAAATAAAATATACTTCAAAGTCAGTAGTGATATATGTTGTAATGCTACCTGTTGTTAGTGTTACTGTTGGGAGACAAATGTTATCAGTTCTGGTACAAGAGTTGACCCTGAGATGTATAAGAAGTATTTAGAAGCATTAGTATTAGTAATGAACAGTTTTGAGAAAACAGAACAACAAACAGAAAAACAAAAAACAACAGAAGAAACTGTAATAGAGTTGGCAGTGTTTTCAGTGTTTCAGAGGGACACAAGTGAATCAGTGAACCTCTCAGCTAGACTGAGATCTCTGCAGTCCTCTGTAGTCCCAGAGGATCTAGAGATAACAAACATAACTTTATTTAAATTTGAACCGCATTTTGTTATCACAGATGATTAGGCTGAGGCAGATATATAGTGTGAGTTCTCAGTTTAAATGACTGATAATTGATTCATTCTTTTTTTCTTTTGCTGCCTCAATTTCAAGTTTTTCTTTTATTTTGCACAAGAGAGGTTTTATATGTTCAGAGAGGAAGCAAATGGGACAGGATGTAATTTCTGCTTAATCTATCAAATTGAGGTCTGGGTATTTTCCAGGAAAAATACCTGTGGGAACCCGGGATCTTTAGCATGTATATGCTTGTATGACTGTGTGAAGCAGTGTATTTGCATTGAAACCAACACACCTTCTCCAAACTTTATCAACACTACCGCACAATCAGACATATCCTCAGATATGTAGCAATGGAAGAGTCACCCCACCCATATTCAAACTCAGGCCTACAGGGTTCCAAACATGCAACTTGATCACAACACCAAAGAGCCAGGTTTATTGGTATGGCAGTCAAATGCATACACAACCGTGGTACTTTGTAGCAAGATTCTTCAGTTTATTCCAGTGATATTAACTGGATAATTTGTTCTGCCGCCGCAACATGATGCAAGATTTGGTGCAATACCGTTTGAGAGTGTAATTCACCACTGTCGTCAATAGGGACAGCTGTACATGTGCCTTTGTTATAATTACATTACTTATGATCACAAATTAGCAAGTCAACAACTTTGCTAACACATCCAAACAATAAGCAAGTACAACAACGCAAGACATACCATTATTACTGACTAGTACAACTGTGTACACAGAAAGAATGCCAGCGTCTGTCTTACAGCCTTTTATTTCACGAAGCTCACGCCAACGTCCGGGAGCCTCTTGCTTGGTCACTCTCTTCTTCTCTAATTAGCTACCTCCGTCAATGTCCTCTTCGGCCTCTTTGCCTTTGCCATTAGCTAACGTTATGTCCATAGAGGCTGCTGGGCCTGTCATGTTGCCCGCTCATCAACACCAGCAGCATGTTTCTTGAAACTTGGGTGGCAAGCTAGCAAACAAAGCTAAACAGCAACTGATGTAAGAGCACTGACAGTAATGTCACCAATATCCAAGTGTGTTATGTAGTAGCCTGCTAACACAGGCAAACATCAAGCAAGCGCAACAAGACATAGCAGGCCAGCTAAGTTATTACTTACTCGTTCAAAAGAAGGCTGATCTTCTTGCATCCTTTCAGCTCTTTTAGCTCATGCCAACAAGTAATATATTTACTCTTGTCAGGTCTCTTGCTCAGTCACTCTCTCTTCTTCTTCTTCACTTCCTCCAATGTCTTCTTCGGTCTCTTTGCAGCCTCTGCTATGATATCCATACTGAGAATACCAAGCTAGCTTCTTCCAAAGAACTTACATTGTGGACAATATAATATTTTGCTTCTACTTGCTTGCTGAGTCACGTTGGTGCCATAAAGCATTACAGTGTTGTTGAGATAAATATCCTGCCATGGAATTGCCATGGGATTTCAGTGTTACATGGTGCACTAGCAGGTGTTGCGGGCCCCGGGTGGTATTTACAGAGACATCATTCACCCTATGTACCATAAAGATTATTATGAATCTGTTATTTTAAGATAAAATTATTACATAAATGTTTACTTTTATTAACCATTTAAATATGAAAACAGGAAAAACAAGTTATCTTCCCTTTTTCATGCAAAATGTACCAACGGCGTCTGTGGTGTCTTTTAAATCGTGTTGTATTATATATTTAATTGTGTTACTTTGTACCTTGTGACGACCTGCTGGGGACTACAGATGGAAAATAGCCTTCGGGCTTATTCTGGCATATATACATTGCTGAAAAGCTAATATGTTCATTGATTTGCACTGTCCCTTTTAAATAAAATAAATTAATAAAAAAGATCACACACACTCACAATTTTCTAAAGACACTTTGACAAGTAGACTGGAAGAGCTGGTGATCGACCACGACCTTCAGATGACTGGACAACACGCTCTACATCCTGAGCTACAGCCACCCCATTACAGAAACATACTGTGTTGTCAGGCTTGCCTGTCAGGAACACGGGACTTATCAATTACACTCAACTCCAACACCTTACCTCAACCAATTTCTTGTGGGCCTACGGTACCTGATAGGGCCTTCAGTTTGCCGTTGCGCTAAATACTGGGTCCAGACATCCTGATTACCATCAACTCCTCTGCTTGCTGCGGTTGGTGAGGGGAGAGGTCTTGGTCCAACTGCACTTTGTTCCGGGTAGGTTCTTTCTTTTGTAATTGACTTCACCAACCATTTCAATTACTCAATTATTCTAAATGCCCCTGCCAAGTAGCCAAGAACTTACATTCCACTTTTGGGACCAGCACTAGGACTCTGTCAATTCTCTGGGTTGCACTGTTCTGTAGTGCTGCGCTTTACTTGTGCACTGGTGTGCGTGAGATATCTTGATGGGTGGATCCGCAATATCCATCCCCACCTTTTCAAATGGTGTTTCTGTGTTAGGCAGGGGGTTCCTGTAAGTCTGTTTTGGTGCTGTGACCTTGTTAATCTGGGCAACTATGGCAGTCGTTGTCTACCTCCTTGTGAATATCTAGCCAAAAGAAACTCAGCAAAACTATTTCCTTTGTTTTCTCTACCCTCGAGTGGGCTCCCAGTAAGAGAGTGTGGGCCAACTGCTGAACTGTGAAGCGATGAGTTTGGGGAACAAGGAGTTGCTCAATAACTTTACCATTATTTAATATTACATGATGCAAGAGGACATTTTTTACATCAAATACAGGGTAGGCAGGAGTTAACCTGGTTCCCATAAAAGTTCTCTCTATGATCTGCCAAGGAATGGGTCTTTGCTATTCCATACTGTGGCAATCTAATGACGAATGTCACAAAAAGTGGTTTTATAAAGTGGAAGTGGAAGTTTCTTTTCTAGTTTGCATGTCAAAAATTGGTGAAAAAAAGATGAAGGACTGTTCATGATGTAATTGATCTTCCCCAGGGTGGAATGACAGAAAAAGTTTGAGAGGAACTGTCATTATCTAACACTGTGTCCTATCTGAATGTAACGCGATAGTCGGACACTTGCATTCAGTTAGGACACGGTGTAATGAATCTGAACAAAATAACAATACCAACTAGAAGAGCGGGAGATCTACAAAACATATTAGTCAGATGGGTCCGGTGGTATGCAAGATTAGCTGCGGACAGACACACACACGTGCACACATTTAAATGAGCAAACATGCGATCCCCTAAATAAACAAATAAATAAAAGTACTTAAAATAAAAATATAAAAAATCCTGAGAATACCAGAAAACGAGTGACTTTCCTTGGGTCCTGAAATATAAAGACATTCCTCTTTCATGTCACACTGAGTTCTGCTCCCATGGAAACATTTATTTTTTCAATGAAAACGGATTAGTTGGAATTACAGGAGAGTGCAGGGAAGGCAAAAAATGTGTCTTCTTACTCGTTTTTATCATCACCACCACCTTATTTAGAATATTAAGGACTTCAGTGGAAATGCTGTTCCCTCAAATGAATTTACAGGATGTCAAAAAAGCTTGCAGTCTTCTACTGTATGTTACAACACCCCCGAAACAGTTACAACATTTTCCATCTTGAGCTCCAGTGTGTAGTTTAATGACTTTTACAGACACACTGAATTATACAGTTCTGGTGGTCTATAAACAAACTGAGTTTACAGGAAACACATTTAGAAATGGAGACTAAAGAAATGGTTTAAGTAGAAGTCAGTTTTATTGGTGCAGCTGATAGACACGTCTCTGTTTAATAGGCATCAGCAACTGATCTTGAGCTCTAAAGAAGATGAAGAAAGCATGCAACCAGAAAATCTAATTCTCTGACAAAATAAAAGTAAACCTCAAAAAATAGAGCTCCTCCCTGTCTGTCTATCAAACCGGGGTTTATTACAAATTACTAGCAGGTTATTTCTGGATGTCTGTTTCGTTCTATATTCTGCACCACTACCAGTGATCTCTGTTACATGTTTCAACACACCTATTATTTTCTTAGTCACATCCGCTGTTATGAGTTCACAGTGGGGCCATGCAGAAGTGGTTTCACAGCAACTCACAATGTTCCCAACATGAATGTTCCATAAAGATAACAGATTCAAGAGACAGTAAAGCAAATATGACGCACCCACTGGATTTCTGTCTGAATCTGTGCCCTCACAGTCAGATGTGTTTGCACTTACTTCCAGGCTTTGATTTGTGCACTGATACAGCCTTATTTAGTATAGGGGCAGACAAATCTAAAAGTCTGGAAATGGATTTTGTCTGGCGCTTTAAAATAAAAAGGAACATGTGCACATCAAGAAGCTGTGAGTCATTATGTCAGGTCAAAGTTCAAGTATAATATCCTCCCTATCAATTAGAATACAAGTTTAGGATCAGTATTGATTGAGTTTTGTATTTGTGAGGACTGAACCATTTACTTGGGATTTGGGAGGACAGATCATCATTGTGTCACTCAGCATCAGTGATTAATACTCTGTGGGTTGTAGCCAGTTCCCATTAATATGTTGTGAATGCTCTGTCAGATGTTAGTGACAATGCTACTGGCACACTCACCCACCCTGATGACTGTGATGGCCTCAAATGAGGAGGCGGTCTAAGCATTAGGCAAAGGTAGACTATTGTTTTAGGCAACATAACAAAAAGGGGCCCAAACACACATACATCCAAGAATACACTTTAGCTAAACTAATTAACATTCCTTCATACCTTAAAAAGCACTTTCTGCTAAACATACTGAACAACCTCCAAAAACAGCAATCCTGATCAGAGTAGCCTGCATAGCCAGACCTATTTTCCTGAGACAGCCTGAGCGGGTGCACATTACTCCATGGGCAAAAAGTAGAAAAAACATGGAAACCAGTCTGAAGCCTGAGCTGCTCACAGTGACTTTTACAGATGTTTACTTCATTATTTGAAATTTGTGCTGGCCATGTTTAATATGCACATTTCACACTGTAACAGTGAATATGACAAAAATAAGGGAAAGCATAATAGGTCAGACATATTTGAGCATTGTAGTTGTTGAACATGTACTGTACATTTATTTTTTTTACTATCTACTATTTACTGTTTTTTCTTTTTCCTTAAAATGTTTTTAGTGGTATTAGTAGGCTATTTGCCTACTGGCAGAGAGATCTTTAATGATACAATATTCTGACTTATAGTAACTGAAGTAGACCTGAAACATGCTTATTGTTAATCAGCTGAGGTCAGCTCAGCTCAGACTGGCATGCCATTTATTCTATCATCCTCCAAGTTTGACAGTACGCTGTGTCCTTACCTCCTTCAAAAAGTTAATTCTAAATTCCATTATTGCTCAACAGGAACCAGGATCTGCAGGTGCCACTGCCCTGCAGTCATGCTAACTGTGAGGGACTAGTCTGGCAGGCATGAGGAATCAGAAAATAGGTTTTCAAAAGAAGGTATTTTTATTTACCAAAAACAAATGAAAACAATTAATTTACTAAATAATATATGTTCTAGGCCCGTAAAAGAGGTCAACTACACAGAACTTAACTCAGGCTACATGACCTTAACATGAACTGAACAAAACTGACCTAAACTAACTAAAGAGACCTTACAAGACTGAAACATGGGGAAAACTTCAGGCCCCATGAATTAGGAGAAAATGGTGCAGTCCAATCATCTTTCCACCCTACTTAAACAGGTCAGAGCTGGAAGTCCTTTTACCTGTCAACCAGAGACCCCCAGCAGCAAGTCCCCAGGAACTGGTAACTCAAAAAAAAAAAATTAATTCCACAGAATATAACTCAAAGTTAAACAAGATAATGAACCTAATATTAGCTAAATTGACAAATTTAATTAACTGTGTGCGCCCAAATAGATAACTGATGTCAAATAGCTAATAAAACTGTTTGTGAAACTAAAATCTATGTGTCCAGTTATTTATTTTGTATTGTATGTAATGTGCTCAACACAAAGAAAAGAGTTACCACCGTGAGTTGCTTCCATGTGTCATCACACTAACAGACAAACCCATCTGTCTATTTGATCCCATTCCTGATTTTGTCCCCGATTTTGGAAACCAATAGTCGTGTTCCTACAGGTGTCCCACCTCTGCTCTCAACAACCTGCAAACCAACATGCCAAACAACCCTTCTCCACATTCCTGGGCAAGCTGAGGCGTTGTGCACTAACACAGTTTGTGACAGTGGAAATTCACTACTCACACAGTAATTTTTGGTGTTGCAGCATTTCACACGATACCATGTGTTGTGCATGAGTTATGACTACATAGGGCTGTTCACAAAAGCCAATTCAGTTAACCAGATCTATGGTTTTCTTAAGTATGTTCCCAACACTCAAATGGTAGTGACCAACAGGACATGATGTGTGATGTGACAGCATTTGACCGCATTAAATGGTAAATCGTCTGTTCTTGTATAGAACTTTCTAGTCTTCCAACCACTCAAAGCGCTTTCCTACTACATCACATTCATCCATTCACACACATTCATACACTGATGACAGAGGCTAAGGTGTCAACTACTCATCAGATCAGAAATTAACATTCATACACATTCACACACACCGATGGAACAGCCATTGGGAGAAATTTGGGGTTCAGTTTAAGTACACTACAGACTGGAGGACCCGGGGGATTGAATCGCCAATCTTCCAATTAGCCGACAGTAATGTACATGTATAATGAAAAATGTCTCTCCCAGTAATTTGTTAATGACTAGAATGACTACAATATCAGGTACTTAGTGAATATTAATACCAATCTACCTATTAGTCTACAGTACACTGAATAGTAGGATATAGAAGAAGTAGAAATAGTACCAGCGGTGGCTGTCCAGTATCGAAAGTGGAAATGATGCTACGTCATGTAAGGGATGTGTTATAATTGCAATAGCATCCTGTCCATTCTTCACTGTTGTTTTGATGCCTATTAATAGGCAACACACAAACACACACACAGTTGATGTGGTATGAAGAAGAGCAAATGAAGGCCTTAATTCCTTCCTGGCTATTCATATGGGTTCACAGTAACTTTTAATTTTAAATCATGATTTTAAAAAAACTACTTGAGTGTGAAAGTTTATTCTTGATCTTTCAAAAAAAATCCTAACAAAAAGTTTATTAGCTTTTCCAGTTAACTGTAACTTTTAAAATGAAAAGTAACAATCTCAAGAAGAAACTTGTAAGTGGACCGTCATTTTTTTGTCAAAAAACTAATGCTCCTACATACCAAAATGACAAAATAGGCCATTTGTCAGTACCTTCCAAACCAACACGAAAGGGACAAAACACTGCACAGTGCTTTACTACGAGGTTGTAACTACTAAAACTACTTGGTTAGGATCAGGCAAAGATCCCGGTTATGGTTACAAGCAACTAGTATCAGTTATTGGTAGGAGACAGGACTCTGTGGGCGTATAGCCAATCATCCACTCTGACATTATTCACTGCCTTTGCTACTGAAAGAGTTCACATATACACAGATGCATAGATGACATCAGATGATATCAGAAGCTGGGCTTAAGAGTGGATCCGTTCCTTTCTGGTTGCTTGGGTGGAGCTGACACTGCTCTCAGATCACAGATAGAACATTTCAGAGAAAAGCATGCGAAACTATGCTGGCAGAAACACCTCAAACTTTGAAGAATCAATTCCAGCATGGGAGATGTCTCACTACATGAGTTTGTCTAACTAGCGACTTCTCTGCTCTTAAACATCAGATCTCTCTCATCTAAAGCTGTGCTAGTAAAAGATTTTAATATCAGATTTTAATATTGATTTATTTGGTCTTACTGAAACTTGGCTGGGTCATGAAGAATATGACCTGCACCGGCCGAGGAGGTGGAGGAGAGAAGAGAGGGATGAGAATGCACAAAACTACAGGAGAGGGAAGAAGTTAGTAACATAGAAATAATCTAGCTTAGATGTAACAAATGCGTGGACTAGATTTTTAGACCACTACCATTACTATTATTTTACATCTCTATGTGTTGGGCTAATATATGTTCTCCTTCCTCCTGCTCTCTCTCTCTCTTTCTCTCTCTCAACCCAACCGGTCCAGGCAGATTGCTTCCCTTCCTGAGTCTAGGTTCTACTCAAGGTTTCTACCTGTTGAAGGGAGTTTTTCTTTGCCACTGTCACCAAGTACTTACTTATGGTAGAACGAGGCCTTGCTGTCTGTAGCCACTCCCTGTGGGCTGTGGTGCTCGGTGTCAGTTAATGGATGATGAATGTGCCAGGAAGGCATTTTTTTGGTCCGAGCTCTGCCAACCTGTCAAGACAAGTTCCAGTCTATGTAACTTCACAGTAACCATGGTGGCATTATTTTTCATGAATATCCTAATCTAAAAAAACATAAAGACATAATCAGACTAACCGCTGGCTTTCAGCTTTAAGTATCTCTTCTTTTACACACAAAACCTTGTATTTTGGGGATGTTGGGTGTAGTCCTCTCCCTTTATCACAGAGAGACAGCTTCTGAGGGAACAGATCACACAAACTCCCCCGTAGTATGGGGACAGGACAGGACAAAGGTACTGTACATTAGATCTGTACATTAAGAAACTCTTTAAAACTTTCATAATGGCTTTTTCATATTTTCATATTTTCATTTTGGATTTTAATGTTTTATTATTTCTGGTCTTCTCAGTTTTACTGTCCTCTGGACATTTTATCCATGATTTTATAGCTGGATTTCACTCATTAACAGCACTACCACAATACTCGTGTTTTAATTATTTTCCACACAGCAACTGCGTTTACAGTCTTTCATTCACTGTGATAGAGCGTGGTAATCTCTAGTAGGGATGTCTGTGTTAGATGTGTCTTACTGAAAAGCAGCAGATTACTGAGTCTTTATTCAGCTTACTTCGTGTTGTCATGTTATCACTGTCGACAAACTCCACTGGCATCAGAAACTTAGAAAACACAAGCAGCCCAAGCTGACCAGTCTTCTTCCTGTGAGCTTCACATGGTATCTGCATGCTTGCCATAGCCTCAATACGTAGTAACATTTGTGGGGAGGTGCCAGTAAGCTACTGCATAGTCTACAAAGGCTATGAGCCTAGGCTCTATATCTATGCTGTAACCTCTGAACACATAACTATATCTAGCTTCAGGGGAAAACTGTGCTTATATGAAACAAGTTATTGTTGTGGTTTAGTTATAGTTAGGCTACTAAAACACTTAAACTTAGAAAACAATTGTAATCTTGGTTAAAATTTTAAAAGGACATGCTACTTCCTGCACAGGCCCTGAACACACTGTCTCTTCCTCCCACTTCACAGCTTAAACTTGTTTTTAAAATAAGCGATTCTTTTCTTTAAACATAATTTTGCCTTTATTTTTGAGAGACAGGACAGTAGATAGCGATGGGAAACGAGGAGAGAGACAGAGGGCGACACGAAGCAAAAGGCCACAGGCTGGACTCGAACGTAGGCCACTGCAGTAAAGACTCAGTGTTGAACATGAGGCAGGCACTCTACCAAGTGAGCTAACCACGCTCTAAGATACCAAATTTTTGTGTATTAAAAGAAACAATAAAAATACAGTAGCCACACTTTTCGAAGTTACCATGAAATCACTATCGGCCTATTTGAGCCATCCCTTCTTCAGTACACTGACTCAGTAGTCAACTGGACAATGGTTGAGAGCAACAGCTTTTTTCTTCCTAATGAGTCATGCAATGAATGTGACAAATGGGGTTCCCTTACCTCTTCTCCTCTTTGTCTGCCTTTCTCTCACTCATGTCTCTCCTCATAGGCTAATGCCTCTCGATGCCTCCAATCTTGTTTTGACTAGCAGAGAGAACAACTTTGAGGGATGGATTTTCAAATACAGTGCTCTCACAGTCTTGTTAAAATATTGTTATATAGGAACAAACAAAACAAAGAAACACAAAACCCCCATTTCACACTGAGCAACAATCAGCACAAGTGGATTGCTTTTTTTGTTACACCACAAAACACTTTTTTTCATGCACAACCGACAACAACTTAACATAGACTGAAAGTAAAAAGATGACTATCTGTGAGGAGATTAAGTTAGCTACAAAATTATGTAAAATAGTAAACAATTTAACCTAGGCTACTAAAACAAACACCAAAACATTACTGTTAGGAATTGCAATGCTAAAAATCAATGGAAAGCTGGCAACTTACACGTTTCCCACCTTGACCTTCCTCTTTGGTTCTGGATGCATTTTCTGTTCTGATCTCACCATGTCTGGACAAACTTTTTTTAAATTTTACAGTACTTTTAAACTACAAAATACTATTTTAAATACATACCTGTGTCATCTTCAAAACCTAAACCAGTGTTTTTTAAGTTGTGCTTAGTCCACTTGGCTTAAACTATGCATTTCTTGAGTCACTCTGAATTCAATATCTGGACCTGTGGAAGGAAATGAACCATAAACCCTCATTTGAAATAAGCACTTTCGCTTGCTGGAGGTCACTAAGGGAAAATAAGTAATTCATTTCACTTAATTTCCCACATTGTGGTTTCCCAATACACACCAAACCTTAATAACATATCTGATTTATACAGTTTAAACATGTTGGTACTTGTTACATGTGTCACACTCATCCAACCTATTGCTTAACTGTAAAAGTGACTTACAGAGTCACCCGCATGCAGCGCTCAGATGTCCACGATCTCTGGAAGCTCACAGTACACAGCAAATTGAGGAGAGTTAAATTGTCGGTGTTAGTGAAATATGAGAAACAGCAGAGTTAATTTCACTCTGGAAAGAGTCAAATCCACTATCTTTGACTCTGAGTTCAAAGTGTATAAACGAAGTGTCACTAAATCAAACCTGTAAGTGTAATTGTATAAATGTTAACTCTAAACTTCTTACTCTTAACTCTGATCCTCTGAAGCCAGGAGAGTCTTCATGAAACACTCCACTGACTGCTGGGAAGCTGCCTGAGTCTAAACTAAGTAAATTAAGTAGTATCTGTTAATTATTCTTCTGGCATCTGTTCATTTTGCAATGGTGAGCCACCATAACTTAAACTCACCACACTGTTATTAGCCACCTTAACACCTGCTTAACGAGCTAGCGGTTAGCATGCATACCTAATCTGTTCATTCTGTTACATAAATTCATGTAAGGTAATCAAAACACCAAACATGGTGAGGGAGTTAATGTCTAGCATTACATAAAAGTGTTAAAAAAAAAACTAACACTGGTCAGTGTTAAGAAGTGTTAAATTTTAGCTCCAAAAAGAGTAAAGAATTACACTAAACTACTGTTAAGGTGCCATCACTCCAAAAATAATTAAATTAACACTCTTTGGTGTGGACCAACACTTTAAAAGTGTTAAGGTCAACTCTGACAGTGCTAATTTGGGTATGCTGATTTTACTGTGTAAATATACCATGACTAAGAAGCTAGCAAAACAGGAATTGTTGTTAGTCTCACAGGCCTTTGTCTTTAAGACACCCCCCACCCCAAGAATTAAGATAAACACACCTTTTCTGCGGACCTTTAAACAAACATGAGAATTGAACATGGTACACTGTAAAACATTTGACTCACACTAAGAATACTTACAGTATCAATTATGGGTTTTGACATTGTATCAGTGAGTAATAACATTTTATCAGGGAGTACTGACATATTGTTTTACTGACAAATATGTCTCAGGGAAGAATTAATCTTGATTATTGTTGCCTTTTGTCTGAGTGCTGAAGGAAAACATGTGGGGAAAGCCTGGAACATTCCTTTTAGAGAAAAATACTACATTTATTTCATCTTCTATTTTTTTAACTGTGATCAGTAGTTTTATTACATTGTAGTTACTATATTAACAATTCACCGATTCATGCACAGTTATTCTTCAGAAGTCAAAATAATTAATGCTCTCAACTGTATGGTATTTCATAATAATAATAATAACAATAATAATAATAATAATAATCTTTATTTGTAGAGCACTTTCTCCTATAAAAGTATGTTTTAAGAAGGGACTTAAAAGAGTTCACTGACTCAGCTGACCTGATTTCCTCGGGCAGGCTGTTCCAGAGCTCAATGCTTATAAAACTCCACATCCTAAAAAACAAGAAGTGGAACAAGGAGAAATTAAACATACATTTATGAATTACAAGAAATAATTCTAAGCAGGGAAGCAAAAATTATTAAAGCTGCAAGAAGCGATAAACAGGCCTTCACACCTATATGTGTGAATGTATGTAATTTCTTTAACTGATGGTGCACCAGGACAGAACATACTGATACATACATATAGATACAAGGTACAAGGGAGCAAGATGTTAAGTAAGGGATTAAGAGGGTAACCAAAAATAAATTTAAAAAAACAATAATTTATTTTGCTGGTATTTTTTATCTAACAGGTACCTATTCTGTTGTCACGGCGCTATAACATGGATTCCTACACCTCACTGTCAACAGTTTTCACATGGACTTATATTTTGGTATAAAGTAGATTCAAGGAAATCTAGCCACAGTGAGGTCTGTGGCTGTGTCCAAAATCACTCCATATACACTATTCAGTACAGTGCACTCAAACTTTGAATTTACTGTCCACCATTTTGAGTCTAAGAATTCTGAGTGGGGAATTGAACCCGGATCTCTCACACCAAAGGCTTGGTCGACAAAATGTTCACTTGCTGCCTAATACAGTATATCCCACCCACTGACAGGTGCCAAGATAATGAGATAATTAGTGATAATTACTGTTATGGCTGATTTCTCCATTATATAATTCACAATCATAGGTGTCATTTAAACTGGGGAAGCTGGGGACATGTTGCCACCACTTTTTTTGCATAATTTGTTTTAAAAAATCATTCAGAAAACATGTAATGTAATTAAAATATAGAAGAAACAAATGTGCATTGTTCAAAAAAGTATCTTAAGCTAAAAAAAACAAGCTACTGATTATAAGATGACCCTAAAACGTGCAGCACCAATCGGTAACTTTAACAAGTTGTTGACGCAGTTTCTTTTTGGCCAAGTTTTACATTCTCTCCCTGTGAACATGACAAAAGAGGAGGGGAGACCTAATCATGCCTGCATATGTGTTGCCTCAGCAGGGATGATATTACAGGAAAAACAGATCTTAAAGCAACACAGAATGCCCGAGAGCTGCACTGACTTATTACATTATATTTATCTTTTTGAAAATGTCATGTGCTACCTGAATTTTGTGTTTCCTTTTACATAAATAAAATCATTTCCACCATAAATTGGTGCAAAAACTTTCACCAGAATGCAGGAAATGAAGTGTTTAATGATCAAAATTTCACCCCCCCCCCCCCATATATCTCGGCATTGACAATATCTTTAAAACACTGTTTAAGGATCTTTTTTGTCTCGTTCCCGTAACCTTAATATCCCTTATTGTGATGTCTCGTGAGCTAAGTGTATCATCACACCCCTAATCTGAGCCCCCATGTCCCCACCACTTTTCAACACAAAGTGATGCCCTTATTCACAATTGAATGAAAAACGTTGTGTTTGACAGTTTTTTTTTAAATTACAGTTGAGTGACTCTACAGCTGTCTAATGACACAAATGTTGATAAGTAAATGTCCAAAATCTCAGTGTTCACTATTGAATAAACTACTGAGTGTCCTTATATAGGGAGTAGTAAATGAGGGAACAAGGGAGTGATTACAGATACAGCTTGTGATTATGTCAACAGGGACTAGAAAGAGAGATGTTGCCAATGAATGTGAATATTAATACGGTGAGCTGCTTTGCATTTGGGTAGAGGCAGAAATCTCAGAGACAGATATCTCAATGGACAAATAAAACCAAAGCTTTCTGCATGGCTAGATTCAAGACAATTATTTATATAGCACCAGTTCATAACAGAAATTCTCGTCTGTAGAGCAGGTCTAGACTCTTTGTATTATTTTTGACAGAGACCCAACAATTCCCACCATGAGCAAGCACTTGGTGACAGTGGCAAGGAAAAACTCCTTTTTAACAGGCAGAAACATTGAGCAGAACCTGGACTCAGCGTGGGCAGCCATCTGAAGCCAGATGCACACAATGCAAATTTAACAATGTGATGTAAAATAATAGTAATGATAGTGGTAATAATATAAATATCTACAAACAATGGATTATAATCATAGCAATAGTAACGATAAAAATCTCTGTGAATGTTCTCAGTCATCTAGGTCACAGTTGAATATACTTGACATTTTGCCTCTCATCCAAGACGCTTCTTCAGTTCTGACTGACTGCTCCGGGCTGTTGTAACGACATTCGTTGGAGTCATGTGAGGCCAAGTCTGAACGACCATGAGACCAAATGTGAGCGTTTGTTCAGTTTTGTTCAGGCATTGTAAGTGGGGGAGAAGTGATACTTATAACAACAATGACAATAATAACATCAATCAACAGTTATTAATCCAGTTGGCGAAGAACTGTCGAGCATAAACACAGGAAAACGGATGCGAGCCCAGACGCAGACACATGGGCAGAGCAGGTACTGTTTCTCAGAGTTAATTAACAAAAGGATTTTGTCACTTACAAACAAGGCAAGCAGACAGTCCAGAAGGAAAATACAAAACATTCACAATCGAACAAAAAGCATTATTCCAAAAGGGAAACGAAAGGCAAGAACCAAAGTACAGAAATCCACAATACAGAAGAATAGTGCACGAACAGGGAAAGACACTTCATCACCGACCGAAGCCACTTTCATACAGAGATCCCGCAATAAACGTGGAAAGAAAATGCTACTCAGGATATGACGACAGTAATGGGTTGCTAAATATGTTGTCTAAACTGCAGCCCACTTCATACCTGTCATTGGCCACTGAGGCCTTGTTTAATTAACAATAAATTGTTACCCAGACATGCTGTACAGCTGTTGCTCCTCTTCTTTCTTCCAGGAATGTGCCTGGGAAAATAGTCAGTTAACACAGACTGTAACACGGTCTGATAGAGTTGACATAGATGTATTTGTAGATCACTTTGTTGGAGTTCTATTGCCAGGAAACACCTCAAGATATGAGGAGATGGGAATGTCAGGGAATGTATTGTGAGAGGTAAATAAAATGTCTGGAGAGTCACCAGTGTCTGGGAAATATGAAGCTTTTTTTCCTCAGCAGTTTGATTTAATCTAGTCATCCAGTAAGCATGACCGGCACTGCGCTCTTATCAGTTGCTGCCTCAGCAACTTTATTCATCCCCAAAGAGAAATTGCAGTATTTGGGTTTGCATAGGTTTACATACTGTACATAAAATAAAGATACAGTTGCAGTTACGAAACATACACAACTTCCACAAAACACAAGAGGTATGTAACAAGCATGAAATATGTTAAGAGATAAAAAATAAAAAAACACATGTACACTAAATATTCATTCCATTGCTGTACATAAACAGAGTAAAGATCAAATTCGCTAATGAGTGTAGAATGTGCATTGTCATTAAGAAACAGCCCTCCTCTCCCTGCCCTGAGGGGAGTTATTGTATACTTTATTTGCAGTGAGCAGGGATGACTTGGTCCTTATTATTGCGGAGCTGAAGGCGTCTCCAACTGGAGAGACTTTGTTGTCCCACCAGTAGTTCCTGCAGAGGATGTGAAGCGTTGTCCATATTTTTTAGCAGTTTGTGCAACATCCTTCTCTCCACAGCCAACTCGAGAGGCTCCAGGGCAGTTTGTTCAGCTCCTTAGTGTCACTGGCTCTGATGCTGTTGCCCCAACAGATAGAAAAGAAAGGAAAAAAATTGTACTTACAACACCAGAGTGATAGAAAATGTGCAACATCTTGCTGCACACATTGAAGGACCGAAGCTTCCTCAAGAAGTACAGAGTCTGCTCTGGCCCTTCCTGTAGCCAGGCTCACACTTTCAATCCAGTCTGTTTAGATTTTTTATTACAATATGTTTAAAATGGCTGCTTCTTTCATGACAAATTCAAAAACTGTGTGTGTGTGTGTGTGTACGCTTGAGGCTCTAACTGTGCTTTATCCACATCAAAGAACTAGTGTATTGGCCGTATTTGCATTCAGTCCTTCCTGTCAGAGGGTTCCTTGGTATTCAGAACAACAGTCGACCATGATACAGCTGGGCCCCTCACTGCCAGAGAGGGGGAAAGATAATGAGTGCAGGGGGGACTGGCATAGTGCCAGATATTCTGAGGCCAGCTCCAAATTAAGAAAAACAAATGCTGTGTCGGTGTTGGAACTTGTAAAACAGTAACTGCGGTTCATCCAGTGAAACCATCGTATAAACACTTCAGACCACAGTGCATATTCAGTGTCACCTCTCTGTGTTGAGAGATTCAGCATATTTCTAAAGTGAATCCAGGCTATATAAAGACCTCCAGTTCACCCACTGGAGCTGTCTGATGAGTGGATGTCCTGACTCATGTACTAGGCTGCATTGTCTGTCAGATCCATGATGATGCTGTCAGCTGTCAGATCCAACCAGGCTTCTGGGGGTCATAGAGCATTTCTCTCCAATGTGCCGTCATGCATTCATTTGTAAATACTGCCATGATAGATAGATATTGTAGATATTAAATATTGTTAATCAGTTCCCATAAAACTATGCATTAAGAGTAATGCAACAGTTACTTATCATTTTGTAATGAACTGAACAGTAATCTCAAATATAATGTGTGAACAGTGTTGTGAAATGGTAATAATTTGATGTTATGTCAGCATTTCGATCATCAGTTGTTAGTTTTCTATCTAGAGTTTTAAAGGACATCAAGGTTCTGAATTTAGTGCCAGGGTGATTGTAAAAAAACTGTACATTATTAGATGGCAATTTCTCCAAGTGAATAAATTAAACAAGTTCATGGAACCAGTCTTTGAAGCCTGTTAGAATTGGTGGAGTCTTTGAGAATAAGTTGTTTGTGTTTTTTTGCTATTACCATGCCCATCAGTAGGGCTGTTTGAATGTGTGAAGGGAGAATTAAAGATCATCCAAAGAGATCCAAGTCCCTGTTAGGAGACAGAGTCTTGTAGTAAAACCCAGATCAATTTACAAGCCTTGGAACTTTGCAGTTAAACGTCACGGATCGTGGAAATAGTTGTGAGGCTGAGTGAGCTCAGCAGGACAGCCAAGCGCTGTGGTTGCATGTATAATAGCGAACTGTAAAAGCTGGCCCTGTCTGGTGACGTCACAGCCGGACGCTCCATATTTGGCCAAGCCTCACGCGGTTGCATCGTTATAAGTTGTTCGTAGTCAGACTGAGCAGAAAGGATTCATTGCGGTGATCCGGTAACATTATTACTTCTATCCTGGACACGAAGAGGGAGCGAGCTGATCTGCTGGATCAGGCACGCGCACTTTATCTGGACTTCTGGAGAGACATTTCCCGACATGCTGACCCTGAGGCTACCACAAGCTCTACTTTTTGTCTTCTTTCTCTCTGCTCACTCTGCCTCAGGTGAGTAAAGCAGCTCCTATTATTATTTTTATCATGATTATTTTAATGTCCATCCAACTTTAGGAAGGAATTAGTAAGTAATACAGAGTATGTCATGATAAGAGGAGCTTATGAGTAAAGATATGTTGATTAGTACACATTATAAGATGACAACATAAGAAATGTATAGCCCGTGAAATATAAGCCTACTGTGCATGTGGAATAAAATAGATGTGAATATTATAAAAGTCGATTACGGTAGGCGTTATTCTTATTAAGTAATTATATGTTGTAGCAATGTGAATGAGAACACACATGGATTTATAGCAAATCTAAAGTTGTATTCACACGAACAGGCCCACAAAGGTCATTCTGTAGGTGGGCACAGGGCTTCAAGTCACTCTGCCTATTTAGATTTAATGTTTTTTTTTTATTTTCCAAAACACTTACAGCCTTCTGCTAACAGACAAATGAACAGGATACTGACCGACTGCTTCTGTTAAACATACAACACTAAGTATAAACTTTTCAACTCTCGGGTGGCTCTCCTCTGTCGGAAAGCTTCACCGACGGTAACGTGGCTCCTCGCCCTTGCCCGGTCGTACAAATTATTTTTCGATCTCTGTTATTCTGACCTCTCTCCCCTTTTGGCCATCTCTCCATTGCCTTTAGCATGTGGCAGGTTTACCGTACCTCTGCTCCTGTGTCTCGAGCCTATGTGTTTGTTTCCCACTGACAGAATAAACACCAGGTCTTTTTTTCAGTGCACACACAGAACTTATAGCTGACCTTGAGGAGATATTCGCTGAATCTTTGCAAAAAGTGTATTGGATTAGCTTTCTCCAGAATTGCATACCCAACCTTGAAGTGTCCAGGCAATTATCTTATTAGGCCTACCTGAAACAGTATTGCAAATTACTGTCTTAGACACCACTTCTGCTAGGGGAGACTGGGTATGGTTGTAACAACACCAATTCCACCAAGTAGAGATAAGATAGGAGTTAGGTGGTCTCCCTGATCAGATAAGGTAGCCTAGTTATCAAGGCTGGACAACAGGTACATTCAGAATATGTAGAGAAAAGACTGATTTTGAGGTCAAAAAGTAAATTTTTTTGACCAAGACTATATTTTGTTTAGTCTCTATACAATTGCTTGACTTATATTAGATTGAAGTGTAGTTTCTTAGGCAACCTGTTATGCATTTTTTCCTTGCTAATTTCAAACCACCATGCTGATACAGCTAGCTAAATATTGGCTGACGGGAGTGGGGTGGGTGTGTAACACTTCTTTAAAAAGTGTTACAACCATCCATGATACATAAAACTAGGGACTTTTTTGTCTTTTTACAGAGTGCCCTTTGCAGTCTGGGCTCACCAAGCCTGCACTCCAGGGTTACCAGCATTCATTTGCCAGCACTGTGACCAGTACCTTCCATTTACATATTGTTCACATGTTGGCGTATATATCGGCACTCAACATTTTACATACTCCTGTCTCTGTCAGTGGAGAGGGCAGAGAAGCGTACAGACAGCTTGTGCGAAATTCCGGTGCGCAAGAAAAAGTCCCAATACGCCAAAGAGTAAAATATAGAAGTGCCGGTACTGCGTACCGGTGAGTACTGGCCCACTTCAAGCACTGACTGTGATTAAGAATACACACACATTGACACACACAGACACACACCTCTTTTTTGTTAGACCTAATGATGTACAAAGATGTTCTTTAATTAAGTGCATTTTAGTAGTATTTATTAAGTATACTTTTAAGTAAGTTTTTTCTTTAGCTAAATTTACATACATGTACTGTACATGTGCAAGTGTCATTAGACATTGTCTGTTATAGTGAGAGAGAAACATGGTTCTTTTATATAACTACCAGTTTTTTAAGCATATCAATAGTGTGTCATCTATTTTTGCTTTGTCTTATTGTTACAACGTACCCCAGCATGTGTCACAACCTACCCCAGTAGTGGGGTAGGTTATAACAAGGGAATACAATGCATTTGACATCAACTCACGAGTCTGTGATATTCTTCTAGAGGATTGAATTGGTGCCATTTGTAGTGAACAAATCTGGGTACTTTGAATAAAAGTTTAAGAACTCTAGCTACAAAATTCAGTGAGTGAAGTTGTTGAAGTAAAAATCCGCTCACTGTGGTTCTATCTGGGCCACTAAAGCTGTTAAAAAAATTCTGATTTTTAATTTACTTTTTAATGTCCAAATTCTAAAATGTGATGTGATTCAGTACCTGAATCAGCCCTGAGTGTGCTTTGTTTGGCCATTCTGCCTACAGGAAGCAATGATTTACATCATCTAATACTGTAAGTCTGTTGTTGAAAAAATAAACACAGTGATTCAGGCAGATTTGACCTTTAAATCCTCCATTCAGGGAAAACCACAGACTGCAAAACAGCTTTTCTCCCTTGTGTTCCTTGGGCGACACACTTCAGAAAAAATTAAGCACAAGTGTTGTGGTTGTGACCAAACAGTCAGTCCATAAAAATATATGGCCATGGATCTTTTATTAACATTGCTAAATGTAACGCATTTCACTCAGCACTTCATGAAGATCAGAACATTTTTTCCTTCTACTAAGTTAGTGTGGTCCTGTATAATAGTTTTGTAGAGGACCACTCTTAAGGTTTTATTACATAAAATGTGTAACTTGGTGTTTATAAATTCAAGGGTAAAAACAAGCAGGCCGTCTCCTCTTGTGGCAGAGTTAGGCAACAACAGACCTGTGTGACTAAGTCTCCCTACAGCTTTTGGAATGCCTGATACACGTACATCAATGTATCTGCAAATGTACAATACATTTGGTGCGTTGTTTTCTGCCACAATGGTTCTCCATCGATGTGTTGTTCTAACTAAATGATTTTCATTATTTAACATTTAATACGTCTTTTCAGGATTTGAAAGGAATTAGAACAGTATTTTTACATTACCTCTTTTATTTTGCAGGCTCCTATCCCCAAGCACAGAATGTCACCTGGAAATCCACCAACTTTAAAACAATTTTGACCTGGGAGCCCAAACCTTCAGCTGATTACTCCTACACAGTGGAGTTCTCCGTGTGAGTGCCTGCATTCAAACCCTCACCTTTTCAAGAAATGGCATTTCATTCCCTGCTCATTCATACAGTTCATTATTTATTCCTCTCAAGGAGAAATCCGGGTTGTTTGTGTGTCGACTGGAGCACAATCCCCTTTGACATGCTCACTCAGTAACCTTGAAGGACAGATTATTGGGAGAGGGACATGATTAGAATCCATTATTGATCCAGTAAAAGCTTTTACTGGAATGATGATTATAGGCCAGTAATCTTTAAACAGAAAGATAACTAAAAGACACATGGACCTTAATGTTTCAGTAAGAGAAAAATGTAAGAGGCAAGAACATTACAATTTAAACATATGAAGAACATAAATTACAAATGCCACAAACTGTATTGCTGTTCCACAATGTATTCAAATCCATAATTGTTTTTGGAAAGGTGTTTCCACTGGGATTTATTATTACATTCTGCCTATGTCTTATAATGTACCTGTTAAAACTTACTGGGACATAATGTTGCCCTGTAGTCCGTTTTCTTATGTCTGCGCTAATTTTAATGGTCGTCTGATTTCTCAAAATGTTTGCATCCATCAGTCATGTCTGTGTACTAAATAATGTGACTTATTAAACTCTGGCAGGGTTGGTGGAGATAAACAGAGGAACCCTCACTGCATCCGATCCTCAGTGACAGTGTGTGATCTGTCTAGCTCTCTGACTGAGCTGAATGCTTACTATACAGCTGACGTCCTGTCTGAACCCCCACTGGGGGCCTCCTCGGATCTAATTGAGTTCCCCTACACCAAATCACCACGATTCTGCCCCTACAAAGACAGTAGGTTATTCTGCCACTATCTGCAATTTTTAATCAACATGTCTTGGAAATTACAGCATGTCAGAATATACATATTGTCCAGATGCACGTTCAGGCAGGTCAGCACTGGAAAAGAGCTGAAGGGTTTGTGTAAGTGTTAGCCAGTGAAAGAAGTGTTAGTCCTCAGGTTTAACATTTTTGAAAGGATTATTCCAGTTTCTTTCACGTTAAGTCTTATTCTGAGACTTTTTGCCATCATCTCAATTATTAATAACTCACCAAGTTAATTTGCTGAGCTCTGGAACAAGGTGACATCAATGAAAATAAGTCTAAAAGGTCAAGAAACATGAGCAGTCAGATGATTCAAGAGAAAACAAAGGTGAACTGCAAAATTATTTACCAAACTGTAAATAACTTTGACCTACTGTATAAGAGGTTATGGTGTACCTACAAAGACCCCACATGGAGACTCCAAGAACTGTCATTGGTCAGCTTGGGCTGGTTGAGTTTTGTCCTATAATCTTCTGATGCCAGTATAGATGACAGAGCGTGAAGACAACATGACACAAGTTGAAACAAAGACTCAGTAATCAGCGGTTTTTCACATCAGAGGCTTCACTGCTCTGTATCACAAATTGTCAAAAACCAAAATCTAACACTGTTAACTCTGTACTTCAAATATAAATCCTGCTTTATACATGAAACATTTATTATACACACAACTAATAACTAATAGGCAAACAAATAAATGGATAAATGCAGCCATGAATGTTATGAATACAGCGCTGAATAACTGACAAATGATTGAGGACCAGTGTAATCATATAGGGCCCACAGGCCAGGCAGTTCTCCTCCGTCTCCAATAGTAACGTAACTTCCTATGATGTCATCCTTTATGTCCTGGCATGGTTTGTTTACACTCAGAAGAAAGTGAAGACAGGATGTCCTCCCACAGCTTGTTTAGAAGTCAGATGCCATTGGCGGGCTGTGTAGGAGAGGGTATCCGTTCTCTGTGGACTATTTGTATTGTTTACCATCATCATATTTCCTACACAATGTGCAATACAGTGCAATAATAGAAATGATGGACAAAACTGTGAAAATAAAACCCAAAGTTGAATTTCTATAAATACAAGGTGTAGAGAGGCTCATTTAGCTTTTTGCTCCCAAACATCTTCAGACTGGTCTCTGAACAGTACCTTGTGTTCTCCACAGCTGATATAGGCAGACTTGACTTCAAGCTGGAGGTAAGTGAAGACAAAAAGAAGACCACCCTGTATGTGGCTGACCCACTCACTGCCCTTTTTAAAGATGGCCACCAGCTGAAGCTCAGCGATATCTTCTCTGACCAGCTGCAGTACAAAGTCACCTATCGAAAAAATCAGAGCACCGGTAAGGTGAGTAACAGCAGACATTGCAATATCAGCCTCAAACACGAAAGAATAAGACATTAGAAACTACATGTTTTCCTCCTGTGTTGTGTGCAGAAAGTGTACAACTCTAAGACCAATGTGATAGAGCTGACAGATCTGGACCAAGGGGAGAGCTACTGCTTCAACGTCCAGGCCTACATCCCCAGCCGCAGTATCGACAAGCAGCTGGGAGAGCTGAGCCACACCCAGTGCTCCAACAACAACAACCAGTCCTTCTTTAAAGGTGAGGTGTCCTGATTCTTACAGAGAAAATGTGGGCAGCCAGTGATTCTGTTACATCTTCCCTCATTGCACAAACTGTCCAGACATAACACATGCAAGTTAAATCCTGTGTAATGATCAAAGTACTGTCCACCAAGACACACACTCACAGCAGTAATCAAGTGCTGACATGCCATAGTTTTGGTGCTGTTAATTTTCTGTAAATTTGTTTGCAGACTGAAGGACACCATGTCAGAATTTATGTGTGAGATATTTGCACGAAACCAAGCAGGCAGCTAAATCCTTGTGTTTCTATTGCTTTCTGTACACCAACAATTCACTTTACGCATTAGAAAAAGTGGTATTTTTCAGAAATGGGTGTCTTAACTGCTCCTTTGAAAAATGCTTTCACACATTTTGGCCATTTCTGCACCAGCTTTAATAATTACCAAACACGGTTTCTAAGCTGAGCAAAAGATTAAAAAAAAATGCAAACATTTAAATTTCATAACACTGCAGTTTGCTGTTATTTTGTGCATCTAAATTGAATTAAAATTAAGTTATATGAAAAGATTAAAAGCAAGCTAATTGCTAAGCTAAAAGCTAAGTGTTGGATTTTTCATATTTATTAGGTCACACGGTCTTATTGCTGTTTATTAATAAGCAAATATGAACTCGGTAGTAGTGTGTGTGAGGCAGGGTGGAGCTGAAAACAGCAGCCAAGCTCAATGTGCCTACCCTGAATAATTAAAATAGTTTGCTGCTTTGTTTTGTGTGGATCTTCATGATGTTCTTTAGAGCACATGTCCAGATCTAGTCATTTCGCTTCATGAAGGCGCAGCGCATAGGTTCATACTGGTGTTCAGATGTCTGTTGGCTGTAGATTTTATAGTGTTTTTAAGAGAAACTTTAAACAGAAGACGTGAGGCAACACAGTGGTCAGTCTCATCTTCCCTGTCTCTGACAGGGCAGACAGGGTGTGAAGACGTCCAGGGTCACACAAGACTTGGTACAGCCAAGAAAACACACTGATAATGTACTGAAAGCCAGTCATCCCCTGCTTGCCAATCCTTTTGATTTCTCTGTCTCTCTCACCACTGTTCTCCAGCAGTTTCAATTCCATAATTGTTCCACATATTTGTCAGCTGTGTGGAAACAGCGTGACAGATGCACACAGGCAGGAAAGAAGCCCCTCCTCATAGATCATTACGTCCTTTTAACTTCAATTTTGCAGAAGCAATGCTCGGCTAATCCAGAAACACACAAATGCTTAATGTTTGAGGTTATTGTTAAGAAAGAAAAGAGCACCGGGGGTGGTGATTGGAAGTGGATAAGACACGGACCTCTGGTGTGAGAGACCCGGGTTTGAAGACACTGTGAGACACCATCAGGGACATACATGTGTGTGTATGTCCCTGAGCAAGACATACATAGCAATTGTAAATGACTTTGGATGAAAGTGTCAGCTAAATGAGAAAATGTAATGTAACAAGCCTGACAGGTTTAGCTGTTTGTTTCCTGCCCCCCCCCACACACACCTTTTTTTCATCACCACATCATGGTATCCAGCTCCTCATACTGCATACCAGGCTGCTGGGCAGGAAAGGGTAAAACCCCCTAAAAAACAAGCCTGATAGGTTACTGGAATACTGGAAATAAAAGGATAACTTTGGTGCTAATCCTCTAATAATCAGTTCATATGCAACACCTAATGTAATTTCTGAATTACTGAGATTATGTTTCGAGATCCAACAGCACACCCTGGTGGAAGAAATAACCAAGTATATACTTGTAGGTGGCATGTTCCTATAAGTGCCTGATTCAGTTGAAGAAAATTATATTGAACTTTATTTATATATATATATAACACCAATTCATAATAGTTGGTCTCATTGCACTTTTCATAGAGAGCAGGTAGAGACTGAACTCTTTATAATATTGTTTACAAAGACCCAACAATTCCCACCATGAGCACTTGTAACAGTGACTCCCTTTCAACAGGCTAAGCCAGCCCTGACTATAAGATTTATCAAAGAGTAAAATTTTAAGCCTACTCTTAAATGTGGAGATGGTGTCTGCCTCCTGAACCCAAACTGGAACCTGGTTCCACAGGAGAGGAGCTTGATAGCTGAACGCTCTGGCTCCCATTCTACTTTTGGAGACTCTAGGATCCATAAGTAACACTGGGAGTGCAGTAGCTGGGATATTTTAGGGGTAGGTTTGGTTATCAGCAAAGTATCCCTTATATTTTGAAAATATTAACCATCACAATTATGAATATTATAAACAATATTATGAAAGATTCATAAATACGGTGTACCACCCTGGAATCAGGTGCCAATAAGCAAATGTGAAAAACAGTCTCAAAAAGAGGCTTGCTCACTTATAAAAGTCAATAATGAAACACTATTGCACATTAATAGCCGGACAGTGAAGGGTGAATCGGTACACTGGCCGTCACAACCAGCTGTTATTATAACACAATACACAAGCAAGTAACGACTCTTTAAAATTAAAATAGGATTTATTTAGAGATAATGGAGATCAGACTTCTGATTTATTGTGTATTTCGTTTTGTGTCTGTTTGGGCTACTTTAACTATTCTACATGCTGTTATACATATAACAAAATGACATTTATTAAATGTAATGTCTTGTTTTGTCTCCACAGTGTATTCAGGCGGTGTGATTGCTGCTGCCATCTTCCTCGTCCTGCTTCTGGTCAGCCTCATCATAACAGTCACAGTGGTCTGCTACAGACGCAAGAAAAAAGCTCTGAAAAGTGGAAAAGAACGCATGCCCCTTCAAACTGTATAGAGCGTGTGTTCCATCACACACACACACACACACACTCACACACACACACACACACTGCTGTGAGAATATGTGGTACTACTGAACTGGATTGTGGCCTTTAAGGAGAGCAGGAGAGGAGGTCTAGTCCAACATTCCACTGTTAAACACTGGAATTTATCCTCCCTTTAGTTTCTGTGAAACAACCTCTGAATATGTTACATATTTGATTCTATCTTTATTGTTTCATGCTGCATAAAAATAGACTTTCGGAAAACACTGTTTGAAAACTCCTACTGTGCACACGTCATATTGCTGAAGCTGTAATTAATTTTTAATTCCTTGGCTTTAAGATCTGGTGAGTGGTCACTGATGCCTGTAGATAAACACTACCAACTTATTTTATTCGTTGCATTTTATAGTGTACTTTGTAACTTGAAATAATTGTCATGATGAGGAATTTTGGGAGACTGATGAAAGCAACACTTTATGGGAAAAAAAGTATATATTATTTTTGTACCTGATGCTTTATTTAATGTTTTATATAATTTAGTGTTTAAATTAACATATTTGCATATGATACTGTTTTGAGCTGTTCAGATTGTTGCACTTTTTTACTGTGTAGTGAAATGCTGAAGAAGTAATAAATATTTTACAGAGCATGATCATTTTGTTCAAAAAAATGTTTTCATGTCACTGTCAATACAGTTCAATGATGATGAGAAACTGGATGGTAAGTTATTACATTAATGTTATAGTTATACTTTTTTGTTTAAAGTGTTGGTATCCAGCATTAGGGCTGAGATGATTTCCGAATCAATATACTGTTAAATATCTGTAGTTTATTATTGCTTGAATTGAAAATACATGTTCATAATGTAGTTTTCATTTGTATCAGTGGGAAGCAGAGAAAAATCTGCTGAAATTCCACAAATCAATGTTCTCCTAAGCTAAAGAACTGGCAATTTGCAGGTTCAAACCTTTTCCGTTTTGAAACGATTTGACAAACAATTTCTGATTTGTAGTATAGCCATTTTTCACATTTGTAGCGTCGTGTTAGTTGTCGATTTGAATGGAACCTTCAGGGTATGCTAACCTTAACCCTTAATTACAGGGCCACAATCTGGCAGATGGGGCTCATATTTATTTGGAAGCACATGCACATCATTTCCAGTTAGTGACCCAGGTTTCATGTTTCTAGCTCATTTCAGCTTACTGGAATTTGAGCCAATGCAGCAGACAAAAAACAGTTTATTTACAATTTATAGTCTAATTTGTAGTGCCACCTAGTGGTCGACTTGAATGAAACTTTCAGTTTGGTCTATTATGTGCTGAGACATGCCCCTTTCAGGGTTACTGACCAGGGGTGGCGATGGGGAAATGGATTAGACGCATTCCTTTGGTGTGAAAGACCTGGGTTCGATTCCCACTGTGACCCATCCACCGTTGTGCTCCTGAGCAAGACATTTAACCCATTGTAGCTCCAAAGGCGTGTGACCTCTGACGTGTATAGCGTAGGTCCAATAATTATACACCGAAAAGTTGGTTGTTCTTTGTAGCAAGCTGATTGGCACCAAACTTTGCACACAGCCTCAGTTGGACATGGGAAATTACTGGCCCAAGTTTCGTGTTAATGCCGTTTCGCATACAATTATAAATCCAGTGCACCTCTTTACAGCAGTGGCTCCCGGCTTTGATGTGAGAGTATGTATACAGTGAATATATATGATATGATGTGTACAGTTCAGTTCCTCAGCGTATCAGGTAACATCACAGGCAGAAAGTAAATGATTGATGTACCTATACAGTGCATTCAGGTCAGTATGGGATCTTTTAGGTTGTAAGATAAGATAATTTTCTCGGGTACATAGTGCACATTGTTGCTTCACGGTCTAGATATGACATACACACAGTACAAACATACATGTCAGCACCAAACAGTAGGCACTGACATACTGGCACATACAGCAATAAATACAGAAAAAAAAAGAACAATGGTTAATAAATGAATAAAAGGATAGAAATAGGATAAAATGAATAAAGGTAATATTTAAATGCATCTAACGTCAGCACACTTAAACATTGACTAAAGTGACTGCAGTAGGTCCTTCATGCCCATCACTTTCATAGCAGTTTTGTTTTGTTCATGAGTCTAGAACTTTTTTACAGTTTAGACTATACAGTCAGGCAGCAGAACCAGGCAGCCATAATGTATTTTATAATGCTTTCCATCACAACCTTGTAAAAGGTTAACATAATCTCAATATGGACACTACACAATCGAAGTCTCCAAAGGAAATGAAGTCTTTGGGCACATAAATAATCAACCTCAATCAGTTTTCCACCATAATACAAAAATTTTTATAGGAGGAAACCTGTTCAATAATGCTAGTATTCACAATCACAGGGTCAACTAACAAGTGTACCTATTGTAGTAAAGAAACTGTTTTTGAATCTAGTAGTTGATATAGACCTGTAGCATCTTCCAGAGGGGAGCAGCTGGAAGAGCTGGTGGGCTGGGTGGTAGAGGTCCTTGGTTATATTTTAGCTACCCAGTTGAATGTGCGCTTTATGTACAACGAGTTGACTTAGGGGAAGGTCACAACCATTTTGTTGGAGGCTTTAGTGGCACTCCGCTCCAATCCGTTCTTGGTATGACTGTCTGAGCTTCCATACCAGACTGTGAGAGATGATGTGAGAATGCTCTCTAATGATGGCTTTGTAGAAGTGGACCAACAGATGTTTTGACATGATACTTCTTCACTTGTCTGAAGAAATACAGTCTTTGTTAGGGCTTTTTGATGATATCGTTGGTGTTGATATTCATTTTTAGAGATACTCATGTAGGTGCTGAAGAAATTGAAGTCTGCCAGGGTTATGGGTTACTCAGAGATCCTCCTGAAGTCTACAGCTGATTCCATTGTTTTTGAGGTATTGAGTATGAGGTTGTTGTTACTCCCCGCGACGATGGATGGATGGGTTGTTGTTACTGCACCAATGTTCAGCGTGATTTAGCTCTTGGCAGTACTGAGTCTTGTCATTGTTATTGAGTGCAATGACAGGGGTGTCGTCCGCATACTTGAATATTTTGACTGTGTTGTGGTGAGATGTAAATGTAAACCATGACAGAATTCTATTTCTATGAAAGTCCAGAATCCAGTAACACAGAGCTGGGTTGATGTTGTTACGACCCAGCTCGCTAAGGTAAGGCAGTAACAAGTGATTTGGGATTGAAATGAAGGTGGAAGTCAAAGGTTTAATTAAAAGAAGTTGACTCAAGAAAACAACAAAAAGAGGCTATATAGGTGCTGACAACAAAAAGGAGAAACAAAAGAGGGTCTTGTCCAAAGACAGTTACTCTGCTCAAAGAACACTAACAAAAGGAGGCCAGCACCTATATGCTTTACAATAATGCAAGGTGAACAAACAAGCAATGCTCAAACAAAAGAGCGCCCAACACTTGGTGCACTATCACACTATGTGATTTACAAAGGGGTCAAACTGACTGAAGCCACTTGGACAGGCAACAGACAGAGACAAGAAATACAAACACTCTAGATATTCCCTACCTAACAGAGGTACACAACTAACAGCAAGGCGAACTGATCACTGCCTCAGTCACCCTGAATTGTGGACACACAACCTATTTGTAGTCCAGCAGGTGTTGATTGGAGAGTCCTGGTTGGCAGGGTCGGTCGAGTCACAGCCACACCAATCACAGACGCCAGAGAACAGCAACCAGGAAGTAGGCGGTCCCAGCTGCAGAGGAACCGATCCTCGACCGGGGCTCACACAGCTGGGATTTGCATGACAGCCAGAAGCCCTCACGAACACAATTAAATTAAGGCCGCCAGTGGCAGCCATAACAATGTTCATATCTTGAAGCCTGGTGAGGAGTGTGAGGATTAATGGTGTTGAAAGCTGAGCTAAAGTCTATAACAGGATGCGTACATAGGTGTTGGTTGATTCCACATGCTGCAGAGTGAAGAGCCAGGTTTATAGCATCCTCAACGGATCTATTAGCCTGATAAGCAAACTCTTGTACTTAATCGAAAGGTGTGTTCAGTGTTGCTTTACCGCTTAATCACATTAAGCCTGTGGCAAAGAACCTTGGTGTTTGGTTTGATAGTAATTTAAATTTCGAGCAGCACACCACAAAGCTTGTTCAATCATGTTTTTATCAACTTAGAAATATAGCTAAAATTCGATCTATGTTAACTTTTAAGGACACCGAGACCATTTTACACGCCTTCATCTCATCACGCCTGGATTATTGCAACAGCCTTTTCACCTGTTTAACCCAAAAATCTATTGATCGACTCCAGACTGTCCAGAACTCAGCTGCCAGGCTTTTAACCAGAACAAAGAAATATGACCACAATACTCCTATTTTAGCTTCATTACACTGGCTCCCAGTATGTTTTAGAATTGACTTTAAAATTTTA
>NC_060150.1:24671606-24682541 GCF_021292245.1 Micropterus dolomieu
CACACCAGCACGCACCTTGAGATCCTCGGGCAGAGGTCTGTTGTCTGTTCCAGAGTCTCGACTGAAAACTAAAGGGGACAGAGCGTTTGCTGTCAGGGCCCCGAGGCTCTGGAACAGCCTGCCCAAGGAAATCAGGTCAGCTGAGTCAGTGAACTCTGTTAAGTCCCTTCTTAAAACATACTTTTATAGGAGAGCCTTTCCCGATCTTATTTGACTTTATTTTATCCCTTTTATTTTATTGTATTTTACTAATTTTATATTTATCTTAAACGTGTATTTTAGTCTTTTTAATGTTTTCATGCTTTTATCTTGTATTGTTTTTGTATTATTGTCTCTTGGGTATTATTGTCTTTACACTTGTTAAAGCACTTTGTAACTTGTTTTTGAAAAATGCTCTACAAATAAAGATTATTATTATTATTATTATTACCTGATCCATGCTCGTAAAATGTCCTGTGTGTCTGCATCTTCTAACGTAATCTTCTAACGATTTATACCTTTCTTACTCAGTTGGTTTATTTATCATTGAGGTGAAAAAGTGTCAGATGCACATTTAAAGAGGCTACTTCAGTCATATCTGTTTGTGTGCTGACTCAGCCGGGATGACATTGCATGAGAAAAGTTGATCTACAGGAGAAACAGATCTGAAAGCAATACAGAATGCCTGAGAGCCTTACTGCATTATATTCTATTATATTTTTAGAGTTTGTTTTGTCACTTGTCACCTTTGTTTCCCTTTATATAAATATCCTAAATAAATTGGTGCAAAAACATTCACCAGAATGCAGGAAATTGTGTGTTTAAAGCTCCAATTGTTTTCTCCAGTCTTTTTCTAGCTGTTAGCTGTAGCTGTTTTCTAGCTGTCCCAGCCTAACCAGCTCATCCACTGTGGCCACCCTGCCGCTTCTTAACTGACAAGCTAACTGTGGTTGGATGTTTTTTTAGGAGGAGTTGAATCACTTTGGCTTATGTGATATCTTTTCAGCAGCGACAAAGTGAATGATATCTGTAAGCAAAGTCACGCATTGTCACCTTGAATCTGTGTTCTCTCTCTAAATAATCCACATAGTCCTCTGACAGTAAGGCTGACAGGAATGTGCGCTCAAGTTCCTTCGAGGTACGTGTTTCGAGTCTCATCACATCCCGCCAATCTCTTGCTGTTCTATAAAGGACATTCATCAAAGTGGCAAGCTTCTCATTAGTCATTGTATTGGGGGCCAAGTAGCCATGGCACTGTTCCAAGTACATTAGGACATCACTGCTGTCCTCTGTCCTCCCAAAACATGGAAACTCAAACTTCACAGGGCTTTTCCACATAAATCTTCCTCTCAGGTCTAAGGGGTCACTTGGTGGAGAAATCAGCTCTGGCAGTCTACCAGGTTGCTTGGTGGATTGAAGGCGCAGGCGTACCTTCACCACAGGTGTCAACTCAGATGAGTCGGCTAAGTGGGCAGTCTGAACTGCAGTAGTGGATATAGTTGGATGAGGTGGAGGGAGGGTTTGTTGCTTTTCATTTTAACCTCCTCAACAATACTGTGTAGTTGGAGGCTACATGCAGCTGGCTGATTATAGTAACCATGGGGGACATAACCTCATGTTTGTCAATGACATCTCAATGATAGTTTGTGAGCTGACCTCTTAGTTAATCTATTGTTGCCCCAGCAACTCCTTTAAGTCACAGTATCCTTGCTCCTTGATTGCTTGTTTGATTTCCATCAGAGTTTGACTTCTGAATATGTTTCCTTTCAGCTTCCAAGTTCCTTACAATGACGTTCAGTTTCTGGATTGGAATGTTGCAATTCTTCCAGGGTTTCAGTTAATCCTTTCTTCTCCACTGGGGACATCAATGGTGGAGCAGCAAGACCCTCCCCATCACATAATTCCATGTCTAGTAGAGAGAGTTGTATTTCAGTGTTATAGGCCGTGGTCAAAATGAAATCAGACACACTGTTGTACGTCGCCATTATGGATTTTGTTATCCCCATTTCTAAGTTACAGGGGTGGATTACTCTGGTGAATGCCTGGATAGTGATCAACTCGGGAGGTGTGACTGGGGATACTCAAATAGTCATTGAAATGGGAAGGTAGTGGTTGCAATCTGAAAACTCACAGCTAGAGGTCACTATGGCCCCTGTAATCCTACAGCAGTGCCCTATAAAAATTAGTGTTCCCATAATCATCCTCTGACAACGCATTATGGAAGATGTTCACTCAGAACGTACACTGCAGTAACTTTGGAAAACAGTTTGTTCATCATTGTCACATACAATGTCAGTTGCAACTCTTAAGGTCCCAGTACACAGAGTGGGAAGTTGAGGGTATAGCACTGAATTGTGGGAAGAGTAATTGTCAAAGAAAACTTAGTAGTAGTCCAGAAATGTTGGCAAAGCACATCATAGTAAGCTAGATCGCTATTGAAATATATCAATAAAGTAGGTCTCTACTGGATTACTGTGGTACAAAATGACATGCAATTAATGAAAAATCATGCTGTGGGAAAGAAAAACTGCAGTTTTACCATTAGTGTGTATAATTTACACCTACCCTAGGACATGTGTAATTATTAAGTTGTTACTTAAGAGTTTTGTTGTAACTTATCTCAGTGGTGCAACTGCTTTTATTTTAGTAGTGTGTGAATCACTTACTATAATTTATATTATAACTAGGTTTGAACTTGCACACAGCTGGTGCAACCAGCTGCTGGCTTTCTTGTTTTACCTCTGCTACAGTAAGACTGTACAGTAGTACTGAAATGTTGGTTTGCTGGTCTAGATCAAGATATCATGAGAAGCACTGTCAAAATATATTTTAAATTTGTTGTTGAGGATGATTCATAAAGGCGTTTACAGGTGTTTTCAGATATTTTGGCTGACTAGATCTCTGCTCATGGTTAAACTTGGGCAGAGTTATGCTGGGAATGATGTGAGCTGATGGGACACCAAGTACCAGTAACAGTTAGAGGCGGAATTTTTCCCACCCTAGCAGGTGCAACAAAGCAAAACGGAAGAGCCAGTCACATATAAAGTAATCGCAGTCCGTACACGCCCACACATTCTTGACGTTAGAAACACAGAATGCAGTGAGCTAGGTGCAGTCACTGCATCCCATTTATTTTCACACCTAGCATCTCACCCAGATCTTCCCACCACCGACAGTTGGGAAGTGTTGGTGGTTCACGAGGTACTTATAATTACTTATTGTGTGTTTCTGCCCTGAGAAGAGGTCTAAAGTCAGATCAGCCATAACCAGAGGTAAACCCTGTGTGTTTATCCAGGGTTTGCAGGGCCTTTAAACTCACAGATTTCATTGAACTATAGTGGCTGCTAGAACAGATTTGGACTTTCATACTTGTGGCAGAACATTTTATTCTTCAATGGCAGTGCAGTTTGGGGTTTAAAAAAAAAAATCACAGATTAAGAGCACTAATTCCCAGTTTGAGGTCAACAAGTGACAGTAAACTGGTGTGAGCGTTTTGTTTTATAAAGCACGACTTTATAAAGTACGAGATCTCTGACAAAGCATGCCTTCATTAACACTGAACCACTTTAATGATCTGATATTTACTGATTTTCAACACATAAGAAATGTCCCTGTTTGAAATACACCTCACAAAATGATACCAGTCCAGTACTACCAGTGTGAGAAACTATTCTGCCTTTGTGTTAAGTCCAGGTTCCTGCAGTCACAGGAGAGTAACCTTTGACCTACTGAATAATCCATTAGGGAATCTTGATTAAACTTCAATCGATCTTTTTCAGTTCTTATCACTCTCACAACCACCCACAGGCAGAAAAAAAAAAGAACTCTTTATGAAGAATTACACCTACTTTTTTTTTAATGCAGAGTGAGATCATCAGTCTTATACAGGGAAAACCATGGGTATAGCTGAGGCTCCTTCTTCACATTTTCACAATAAAGTTACAGTACCGGTGTGTTAGAGTGACAGGACAGAGTGGTGTTGAGCAATGGTTGAGGAATGATTTTATCTGAATATTCGTGTACCAGTGATCCATTATCAGATGGCACTTTAGACCCAGTCCCCAGCTTCATAGAGCTCATGTAAAATTGGACATCAACACAGTTATCCAAATTTTGGAAGAACTTTTAATCCCATAACCCAAGAAACAGAATTGTTATTCATGTAAAGGTTAATAATAAGATTCACCATGATTAGCTGTTTGTTCAGTGCAGACCCAGATTTCAGGTAACATGATCAACAATCCAGTGGAAAAGGAAGCTGAGTGCAGTTGTAAATAGATTTCATTGTGTTCTGTTTCTTTATCAGCCTCATACAATCTTTACAAAAGTCAGCACTTCTACAATGGTTTGGTCAATGGTAGCAATTCATCAAGTTCAAAGTTGAACTCTATGTGAAATTTCCCCATACTACATATCAGATATATAACTATTACCGCATCAAGTCATGTTTTGGTCAGATTTTTTCTTTTTTTCCTTATGGGTATCTTGAGAGACAGCCTTCCTCTAGTGAATTCATATTTTCAACACATTTCTGAATGCCTGAGTTACTGAAATGTTCCTGTTAGTGATTAAATGATTTCCATGTCTCATTACTTAGATGCTAATCCAAGTAAAAAGAGCCAGAAATGGACAGAGCAAAAAATTACAGAAGGAAGCAAGTAGACACTTATAATTCCTTAAGGTGACATGATAATTAACCGTTTCCTTGGAAACTGTTTAAAAAAAAAAAAAAGAAAAAGAAAAAGAAAAAAGCCAAAACTTGCTGTTTGTTATTTTAAGATATCAAGGCCTGAAAATTATTACCAGCCTTGGCTGCTATTATCTTCCATCAGCTGTGGACAGATTACTTGTATAAGTGCACATCCAGGAGGCATCAAGTTGTGCATACATCCAGTATTATTCTGTGCAGGACATGATGCCTCAAAGACCTCTGTGGTATCTAGCTTATCTCTACAGGGTAATGCTAACCTGTTAACTTTGTGAGATATGATCACTTGTGAAGTATACTTCCACCTCCACTCAAATATCTGTTGTGCGTGAGTAAAACACAACCTAGAAGTTGGCAATATAAATTACATGTTTTTATAATCACACTGAACAAAATAATGATTAGACAAGACTAAAGTGATGCTTTAAATAACAGAAAACATAAAAGGAAACACTGTTGAGTTACAAAATGATTAAAAACATTTTCTTGTTTTAGGTATAATTTCTATCTTGAGTGCAGGGAATTAATGGACTGATTTTTCAGAGCAGTGCATTTGTGGCCAACGGCAGCAGTCAATTAAGAGCCAAACTCCACAGTTTCATCCGTGATGGGCTTGAACTCGTAGTTCCCTCTCCCATCCATGTGAAGATAATACTTCATGAGAGAGATGAAAACATAAAACACAAAGTCCGTTAAGAAAGAAAGAAGGCACAGAAAGTAAGTAGTATTCTACAAATTAAACATAAATCTGTCGATGCATGAAAATCTATCAGCTGTCAGACTTACAGAATGTTGGCAAGTTTTATTTGTGTTTATTTGTGTGTTTAAGTGAAATGCTTAGTCTTAGTCTCAACAGAGTGTGTCTGGTGCAAGTAGATAAAATGTTAAGTATAAAAACCCATTATAAAGAAGAAAAAATAAAATATAATAGCATTAGAAGAGTGCTTTAGCATTCACTAGCATTCAGCAATAGCCGTAAGTGGGCTGACAAGTTCAGTGCCTTGGTCTCTCTCTCTCTCTCTCTCTCTCAAAAACAACATACTACAGGGAAACAGTAAAGGTGACCAAGAGAACGAATGATTTACAGTCCTTACCTTGTGGTGCTTCCACAGAGACTTTCTGTGTGACACGGTGAACAAGGTGATGCCCACCTGTGGATCAAAGAAAACACAGGTAGTACTAGACTCCAGTTCAACAAGGTAGAAACCTTCAAAAATCCACATAAACAGGATGTGAATAACTGCAACATTAATCAGACATTTGAATTTTCCTAAACAAAAGATTAATAAACATTGGCAGCCTCAACTGGCCTCTAAAATGACCTTGTTTGTGTACCACCAGGTTGTCCTGTGCATAATAACATTTGATGGACTGCTTTATAGCACTAAACCCAGAGGGAAAGCCTGGTAATTACAAATGGTAAAGAGCTGACTTTCAGACTCTTCTCTACCTGTGCTAAAGGTAGAGAAACCGTGACACTAAAGTCCACGGCCTCCTCTCACGGTTCTGAGAAGTTCTGTGAGACAGAACCATGACATACCCACTCCCCGGACTGTTGAGTTCTCATTAAGACAGTGTAACTTTATTTCAGTGTTTAGTCACTACTTGAAGCTGGTCCCCGTCTCTTCTCCCCACGCTCACACTCCCACCTCTGGGGCGAGTTCAGAGCCAACAAAACGTAGCAAAACGTTTTGTTTAATGGAAACGGTGCTGCCTCGAACCCCCTGTTGTGTGCGCAAGCGCACTGCATTTTCCTGCCTTTTTAACGACGTTGTGTTTACAAACTTTTCACAGCTGATTGGATAACACCTGCGACACGCCCACCAAACAGAAAAAAAACATCCCCCGAAGCCCGTTGCACAATGTTGGAAACATGTCGTTCAATCCGTTGTAAACCGTTTTGAGAATGAACTTGCCTCTGGTCTCTCACTGGGAACACACTAGCTTGCCCCGCCTCTTCCTGTCTCTCTCTCTCCCTGTATGCTCTGCTCACTTTGTCCATCAGCAGTATGTTTAATAAAGTCGTTACGTTTAATAAACTGACCCGCAGTGCGCAGCATGTGGATTGTAACCACTGTGGTACTGAGTGAGACCAGATGTAAACCTAGTTTATCAGAGATGTACTGTGTATTTGTGTGTATGACGTGTGGTTGGGTCGTACCGTCCTGCAGTGGCTGTAGATGAAATCCTCCACATCTACACTCACTGCACTGGTGCACTCATCCAGAATGGCAAACTGGGGCTTGTGGTAGAACAGTCTGGCCATCTACATAAATAAACAGACACACTCATCATTTGATAACACCAGAATCATTACCATATAGTGAAAAAAATGCTATGTATAAACCAGAACCATGAAGTCCAGTAGAATTTATTCTTGTTAAAATGTCATGTCTAAGATTTTTAATAGTGAACTCTACAAACCAGACAATAGGTATTGTGGCATATAGACCTTTGACAATAATCTTAAATGATGGTCCACAGTATTCTTAAACATATTCACAGGCTGCCTACTTTGACTGAAACGGGTATTGTGATTGCAGTTCCTCACTTTGACATGATAAAAAGAAAACCAGGCCTCAATTCAACAACGCAATGAATCAGCAGTAGTGGCAGTGATTTGAGTACGTATGACCAGGTCTCTAGTTTGGAAAATAGATGGATTATTGTCTGACTTGTGTTGTTAATAATACAAATCATTCACTCTGTCATGTTTCCTGTACAACCTGTTGACAGGGAGTCGGTGAGTCTTTACTACGAATGTGACAAGAACTGATACTTTGGTACCAAGTTGATTTTACAATCCTAAAATGACAGTACGCCTTTTTCTACGGCATCATAGATACTGGGGATCCAACATGTGGAAGACAGCGACAAGTACAGCTGCAGCGACAGCTCTTTCTCGACTTGCCAAAACAGAAAGAGTTGTGCATAGAAACCAGGGTGGAGTTAGTTTAGTAATTAACATTGGTCGGTTTCCACTGTTGTCACCTTCACCAGCTCTGTGTCAAAGCCTCGATTTCTCCCAGTTTTGGGATATGAGAGCTCATTTAGGCAGACGTTTCAGTTGATGGTGCAGTTTGCAGTGCAAAGAACTGAAAGTCTAACGTGTTACTATAGGCAGAGTTACAGACCGTCTTAAAAGTGCAATTAAATCCATTTCAATTGTCATAACTGTATTGTTTTTAAACATAGAATTCTCAAATCACTGCCAGTATAGATTAGTGACCCTTAAACGTTTCACACGAGTGTTTGTAATAAAATAAAATAAAAATGTTGTCATTAACTTCAAATCACCTTAATCTGTCCTGGACATCCTCTCACAACTCTCACAGCTGTTAGTTGTTTTTTGTAAAGTTCAAATATTTTTGTTAACGGAATGCATCTCAAAATAGGATTTATTGTTTTGTTATCATGGTACTGAAATGGTATTGAGAATGATAGAATTTTATTGGTATTGATAGCGACTAATACATTTTGGTATCATGACATCCCCAGCCCTTACAGCCATCCTCTGCTTCTCTCCTCCACTGAGGACATCCATCCAGTCCTGAACTGAGTCCCAGCTGCCCTCCCTGTCCAGGATGTGACCCAGCTGAACATTGTCCAGGTACTCCTTCAACACCTGGACACAAGGTGAGGTAAGACGCGATAAGGCATGGAATTACAAACACACACAGACGATGAAAATGTGAAATGTGTGTTGTGTCCCACCTGATCAGAGATGTTTTTCCTCCTCTGGTCTTCATAGGTGTCAGGGTAAATAACTTGGTCCCTCAGAGAACCTAGAGTCATGTAGGGTCTCTGGACAAATACAACAGGTTTGCATGAAGCCATCCAATTATAACATTGTACAGTTTTTATATATTAAACATTAGGGGTGTGATGATCTCGGGAGATTAAAATGTGTTGAGATTTGTTGTCAGGTTAAAAGCTGTCTCGCCAAACTCACACAACTGACACTTTCACACGCTGTCACGCCACACATAATATTGCTCACGCAGTTAAAAACAAATGTACAATGTCGACTCGCTGGGCGAATCAACTCCGCGCAGCTGATCAGACAACGGTGTACGCCATGGTAGTAATCAAGTGCACCTGCTCTCACGCTGTGAGTCGCAGCCAGTATGTGACCGTGTAACTGGTAGAGTTTCGCAATAAAAACATCTAAAATCTGAGGCACAAACTTGCCCTGTTTGGGAATGAGAGTTGCATTTTATCAGAGGTGCTGAAGTTAAAAATTGTGTGGTGAGATATCTGCCTGATCAGAAGTGTTTTCAGTTAGTTTCCACCTCCCTGTCTCATCCTGACATCCCACACGGTTCTGAGTCTGTGAGACTGTCTGAGGGGGATACTACCAAATCAGAGCAATAACGTAATGCACAGCAGAGTATAGGCCAGGTCGACTTAAATATAAATATTATAAATTGCTATATAAATATTATGACTTCTCCTTTAGTGATGTTAGTCTCGTTATATTCTGACATTTTTCTGAACACAGATATGTGGGAGAGATCCTGAACGTGTAGAAAGTTTTGAACATGAGACGAAAAATCTGCTGAAACGCAGGAGCAGCAGATTCAAAAAGTCCACGAGTTTATAACTGATGAAAATTTATTAATTTATCATTGTAATTAGGTTACTTCCCCCAAAAAAAGACCCAAAATAGGAGGGAAGACTAAGTCATGCCTGCATGTTTGCTGACTCAGCAGGGATGATAAAGGAAAAGTTGATCTACAGGAAAAATATCTCTGAAAGCAACACAGAATGTCCGAGAGCTGCACTGCATTATATTCTGTTATATTTTGTCACCTTCAACCAATTTTGTGTTTCCCTTTAAATACATAACATTTCCACCATAACTTGATGCAGAAAAGGCAGAACAGTTACTGTTTAATGCTCAAAAGTTTCATATATTTCAAGATTTCTTAAAAATAGTGTTAAAATCTTGTCTCATTCTCATGAACCCAATATCATGTATGGTCTTGTCTTGTGAGGTCAGTGTATTGTCACACCCCTCTCACACACACACACACACACACAGTACTGTTCAAAAGTGAAGGCAGGTGAGCAAAAAATGCTTTAAAGTAAGAATGCTTTCAAAAGTAGACATGTTTATAAATTATATAAATCTAAATCAAATCAATATTTGGTGTGACCACCCTTTGACTACAAAACAGCATCAATTCTTGTAGGTACACTTGCACAAAGTTTTTGAAGGAACTCAGCAGGTAGGTTGGCCCACATATCTTGAATAACTCCCCACAGTTCTTCCCAGACGGTGGGGATTGATAATGTTGAGATCAGGGCTCTGTGGGGGCCATACCATCACTTCCAGAACTCCTTGTTCTTCTTTACGCTGAAGATAGTTCTTAATGGCTTTCGCCGTATGTTTCAGGTCATTGTCATGCTGCAGAATAAATTTGGGGCCCGATAAGATGTCCCTGAGGGTATTGCATGATGAATAAGTGTCTGCCTGTACAGACCATTAATTTTAACCAAATCTCCAACTCCGTTCTCATCAGTTCAAAGCACCTGCTCCCATTTTTTCTGCACCTCAGAGTTCCTGCATTTCCGTGCATAGTTGAGTCGCTTGGCCTTGTTTCTGCGTCAGAGGTATGACTTTTTGTCCACAAGTCTTCCATGAAGGCCACTTTGACCAGACTCCTTCAGACAATAGATGGGTGTACAGTGTTTACCACAGGATGACAGACAACTGGGGCGGTGGTGGTGGCAGGAGTATATTTTCTATTTCTAGTAGCTGATTTCTCACATCAAGGGAAGTAAGCATGAAGTGTCTGTCACCTGCTTCATCTGGCCGACCACTGCGTCTACATTGCTCAGTGTTGCCAGTTTTTTTGTGCATCTTCAGATGAACTTTGATACATCTGGAAATCCCCGTTTACCTGGGAGAGACCTTGCTGATGATGCAGTATAACTACCTTGTGTCTTGTTGCTGCGCTCAGTCTTGCCATGGTTAGTGACTTTTGACAGTAAACTGTCTTCAACAACCTCACCTCGTTAGCTGAGTTTGGCTGTTCCTCACCCAGTTGTATTCCTCCTAAACAGCGGTTTATGTTTCAGATTATTATTATGTTTAATGATTGTCAACCTGGTGATCATTAGCACCTGCTTGGTATAATGTTTAATCATACATCTGAGAATATGCCTATATAATCCCTGGCTTTGTGCAAGTGTTCCTAGAAGATTTGATGCTGTTTTGAAGGCAAAGGGTCGTCACACCAAAT
>NC_060150.1:24682641-24687341 GCF_021292245.1 Micropterus dolomieu
AGTATAGGCCAGGTCGACTTAAATATAAATATTATAAATTGCTATATAAATATTATGACTTCTCCTTTAGTGATGTTAGTCTCGTTATATTCTGACATTTTTCTGAACACAGATATGTGGGAGAGATCCTGAACGTGTAGAAAGTTTTGAACATGAGACGAAAAATCTGCTGAAACGCAGGAGCAGCAGATTCAAAAAGTCCACGAGTTTATAACTGATGAAAATTTATTAATTTATCATTGTAATTAGGTTACTTCCCCCAAAAAAAGACCCAAAATAGGAGGGAAGACTAAGTCATGCCTGCATGTTTGCTGACTCAGCAGGGATGATAAAGGAAAAGTTGATCTACAGGAAAAATATCTCTGAAAGCAACACAGAATGTCCGAGAGCTGCACTGCATTATATTCTGTTATATTTTGTCACCTTCAACCAATTTTGTGTTTCCCTTTAAATACATAACATTTCCACCATAACTTGATGCAGAAAAGGCAGAACAGTTACTGTTTAATGCTCAAAAGTTTCATATATTTCAAGATTTCTTAAAAATAGTGTTAAAATCTTGTCTCATTCTCATGAACCCAATATCATGTATGGTCTTGTCTTGTGAGGTCAGTGTATTGTCACACCCCTCTCACACACACACACACACACACAGTACTGTTCAAAAGTGAAGGCAGGTGAGCAAAAAATGCTTTAAAGTAAGAATGCTTTCAAAAGTAGACATGTTTATAAATTATATAAATCTAAATCAAATCAATATTTGGTGTGACCACCCTTTGACTACAAAACAGCATCAATTCTTGTAGGTACACTTGCACAAAGTTTTTGAAGGAACTCAGCAGGTAGGTTGGCCCACATATCTTGAATAACTCCCCACAGTTCTTCCCAGACGGTGGGGATTGATAATGTTGAGATCAGGGCTCTGTGGGGGCCATACCATCACTTCCAGAACTCCTTGTTCTTCTTTACGCTGAAGATAGTTCTTAATGGCTTTCGCCGTATGTTTCAGGTCATTGTCATGCTGCAGAATAAATTTGGGGCCCGATAAGATGTCCCTGAGGGTATTGCATGATGAATAAGTGTCTGCCTGTACAGACCATTAATTTTAACCAAATCTCCAACTCCGTTCTCATCAGTTCAAAGCACCTGCTCCCATTTTTTCTGCACCTCAGAGTTCCTGCATTTCCGTGCATAGTTGAGTCGCTTGGCCTTGTTTCTGCGTCAGAGGTATGACTTTTTGTCCACAAGTCTTCCATGAAGGCCACTTTGACCAGACTCCTTCAGACAATAGATGGGTGTACAGTGTTTACCACAGGATGACAGACAACTGGGGCGGTGGTGGTGGCAGGAGTATATTTTCTATTTCTAGTAGCTGATTTCTCACATCAAGGGAAGTAAGCATGAAGTGTCTGTCACCTGCTTCATCTGGCCGACCACTGCGTCTACATTGCTCAGTGTTGCCAGTTTTTTTGTGCATCTTCAGATGAACTTTGATACATCTGGAAATCCCCGTTTACCTGGGAGAGACCTTGCTGATGATGCAGTATAACTACCTTGTGTCTTGTTGCTGCGCTCAGTCTTGCCATGGTTAGTGACTTTTGACAGTAAACTGTCTTCAACAACCTCACCTCGTTAGCTGAGTTTGGCTGTTCCTCACCCAGTTGTATTCCTCCTAAACAGCGGTTTATGTTTCAGATTATTATTATGTTTAATGATTGTCAACCTGGTGATCATTAGCACCTGCTTGGTATAATGTTTAATCATACATCTGAGAATATGCCTATATAATCCCTGGCTTTGTGCAAGTGTTCCTAGAAGATTTGATGCTGTTTTGAAGGCAAAGGGTCGTCACACCAAATATTGACGTGATTTAGATTTTTCATTGACATTAACATATCTATTTTTGAAACCATTCTGACTTTACAAATTGTTCCCACACCTACCTAAAATGTTTGCTGCAGATTGGTTCGCATTTAATCTTTCTTAAATTTTATAATTTAAATACACATTGTCTTTGTTTTTATATTTTTATATATATATATATATATATATATATAAAAAACCTATAACTTTCACTCGGTATATAGTTTTATTGCAAATATTGACATGTGTCTCACCTTTATAAATACAGATTCAGTCTGGCTTGAAGAAATTTTGCTCTGTCTACCAATATTTCCTTGTATAAGCATGAGCATAAACTAAGTTAAATGTTAGCGCTGGAACATAGCTGTGCTGAGGATAATGTTTGTTGTTAGTGGGTGGAACAAAAAACATGGCCTACAGAGTATATTTACCTGTGGTACGTAGAAGAGCTTCCCTCTCTCAGGTTTTGTCAGTTGTCCACCAAACAATGGCCACAGCTTTAAAAAAACATGTATAATTTTGTAATAATTTTATACTTCAAATAAAAAAACGTATGTAGATTGAACATATGTACATTACTGTGCAGACTACATTGACTGAGTGTGCTTTTCATTACGTCACCGTTGGACTGGAAGGTTTCTCACCTCTCCGAGTGCTCTAAACAGAGAGCTCTTTCCGCAGCCGTTAGGCCCACACACAAGAACATTTGTGCCAGACCTTACCTTCAGGGGACAGGGAAACAATGATATGTTGGAATACAATATATCAACTAAACTCAAATAAACATATGGGAATGAAAGATGAGCTTTACTTCAAATGTGAGGTCTCTGATCAAGATGTCTCCATTAGGTGTTGCTAGTGGGGTATGGTCAAATCTGAAAAAAAATAAATAAGGTGATTTAAAGCTGAGCTCATGAAAATAACAATATGCTGATGTATATTCAAGTAAAGAATAATAAAAGACCTACTTAATGATGTTATCTTTGTTGATGATTTGACCACTTCCAGGCACCAGTGTGAGCTTCTCTGCCATGTCTGATTCTACGGCGAATGGAATAAACCAAAAATCTGTTAAGCTGCACAGCTCCAGCTATCTGAGGTGAGAACTCAGCTGACATATTTCTTTACAATTAGGAGTCATGTGTACCCTTCTCCTGCTGGGAGACCATGGTGCGTTCATATTTGCCAGCATTCAGCTCCTTCAGGACACTCATCAGTTCAGTGATACGAGCTGTGAATCTGTGGGGGACATCAGATAAACAAGTGAATTCATCAGAACAGCTCCTGACACTCTCTCATTTGAAAGGGACAATATTATTTTATTGTTTCCTTAGTATTGTAACAGGGTAAGCTTTATTTTTATGTTTGAAACTTCAACAAATCCTTACAAATATAAAATAACCTTTGTTTTGTTTACATGTCTTTTGTAGCCTATTCCAACTGAAGTTTTAATACTTGTACTGTCACTTTAAGAGGTGACAGTTTTTTTTTTATGTCAATGCTACGCAACTCTCAGTCCACACTGAGTGAGAAGGTGGACTGATGACCTCTGTCCACCTTCAGAGAGAGAGACTACATACCAGACAGCATTTAAATTATTTTTCTGACTTACAGAGACACAACCAATATACAGTTCCAGTTAAAAGAGCAACTAGTAGCCGTTTTTGGTCTGGGTCCTTCCTTCAGCACCGCCATAGAACAAAATGCAGATAACACGGATACAGTCTCACACATAAGACTGCTGCGGGCCAGGCATTGCCCGTGTCAGTGGTGCTGTAATCTTTTGAGGATTGGTCTAAAGATCTACGTCAGCTTGTTTACCAAGGGAGGCTGCCATCACTAACACTGTGCCCGGCCTTTATTACAAGTGTTGGTCATATAATTAGAATATCATCAAAAAGATGATTTATTTCAGTAATTCCATTCAAAAAGTGAAACTTTGATATTATATTCATTCATTCATTACACACAGACTATTATATTTCAAATGTTTATTTCATTTAATTGTGATGATTAAAACTGAAAACTAATGAAAATCCAAAATTCAGAATCTCCAAAAATTTTAATATTACTTAGACCAATAAAAAAAATAGGATTTTTAGAAATGTTGGCCAACTGAAAAGTACGAACATGAAAAGTATGAGCATGTACAGCACTCAATACTTAGTCGGGGCTCCTTTTGCCTGAATTACTGCAGCAATACGGCGTGGCATGGAGTCGATCAGTCCATGGCACTGCTCAGGTGTTCTGAGAGCCCAGGTTGCTCTGATAGTGGCCTTCAGCTCTTCTGCATTTTTGGGTCTGGCGTATCACATCTTCCTCTTCACAATTACCCATAGATTTTCTATAGGGTTAAGGTCAGGCGAGTTTGCTGGCCAATTAAGAACAGGGATACCATGGTCCTTAAACCAGGTACTGGTAGCTTTGGCGCTGTGTGCAGGTGCCAAGTCCTGTTGGAAAATGAAATCTGCATCTCCATAAAGTTGGTCAGCAGCAGGAAGCATGAAGTGCTCTAAAACTTCCTGGTAGACGGCTGCATTGACCTTGGACCTCAGAAAACACAGTGGACCAACACCAGCAGATGACATGGAACCCCAAACCATCACTGACTGTGGAAACTTTACACTGGACTTCAAACAACGTGGATTCTGTGCCTCTCCTCTCTTCCTCCAGACTCTGGGACCTTGATTTCCAAAGGACATGCAAAATTGACTTTCATCAGAGAACATAACTTTGGACCACTCAGCAGCAGTCCAGTCCTTTTTGTCTTTAGCCCAGGAGAGACGCTTCTGACGCTGTGTCTTGTTCAAGAGTGGCTTGACACAAGGAATGCGACA
>NC_060150.1:24687441-24695375 GCF_021292245.1 Micropterus dolomieu
TTCCAAATTTTGTTTTTACCGTTACATCATTTTTTGCAGACTAAAATCAACACTTTGACATATAACTGGTACCAGTGTTAGCTGATGAAGTAATGTGGCATTTGTAGTATTTTGAAGATAACATTAGCAACTCAACATCAGGAAAAACTACATTTAGCCCGATTAATTAAAATCAAGAAAAAGTTAATTCCTGAAACAGGTTGCTTAATAACATCAGCAGAACTTTTGATGTTACGAATTAATATACATTTCAGTGAAATCATAAAACACATAATTTGAATGAAATTCCATGTGAATCTTTTCCAGTTAATGGATGCCAACAATATAAATTATACCACCTGATTAAACACACAGTTCAGTATTATGGCTGGGAAAGATATGTAGACCTCAGACATGATGTGTGTGAAATGTGATGAAAAAGCACAACATGACACTATTACAAAGCAAGACGTTAAAGCTACAGTTTTAAGCTGGGCATACACTGTATGGTTTGAGAAATCTAACACACACTGTAAGAGTCAATCAATAAAGCCACGACCTGAGTGCTCACACTGTACATGTATAAAACGGACCGTCGGCCCCTGTGGAACGTTCTGGTTATTGACAATTGTTAATAAAGATTTGTTTGAAAGCCTCGATCATCTGCGATCCTGTGTTCCACAGCTTCAAAAAAATTACAAAATAAAAATGGTGAAGAGAATTGGATGTATGCTAGCTATGTCTTACTCTATAGACCGTTAACTTGATAGCTATAGCTAGCATCATGTCGCCATGCTATTTTCAGATGCTATTCACGACTTCATGCAGTGAGAGAAAAAGGCCCTGATTGTGGGGAATTGACACATGGCTCTGCTCCAGCTGTGTGACAACCTTTTGACAGTCGACCAAAATTTCTGTCATGTCCGAAATTCATACAATGGCTGTTCAGGAGCAGGCGATCGGCCCTCGTTTCACACTGTACACTGCCCAACAATCCTGAAATTCAGCTCTAATCCACCTCTAAAAGTACAAATCCGTTCCTAAATGGGCTCAAATCGTACAGTGTATGCCAAGCTTTAGTGGTTTAAGCTTAGTTTTCCACATCTATGAGAATCCAGGTGTTGAACTGTTACCCCTGGTATGACTGATATGTAGGAATAAAAGTGCTTCTTGAATAGACTGATGTCTCTGCTTATAATACCACTGTGGGAGAATCAAAACAAAGTAATTAGTTCCTGCAAATAATCCAACAGCAATGCATGATGGAACACTCTTCCCATTTTCAATACTATGGTACTTAAGAAAAAGATAACATGTCTGTTTCAGCTGCATTGGCTTCAATATTTTTTAACAGATTGATACCATGACTGACTTAAAGATTATTATTGGTATGTGGCAATAACTGAGGTTTTAGGCTACACACTTTGGGCTACAACCTCCACAGAAATGTCAGAATTTTATTCTTTCTTAACTTTGTGGAATCTGGAACCAGGGTCAGGACTTTGTATCAGCACTAAGCATTGCAGTAACAGTGTAATGGCGAGTCAAGTCTATCAATGACCAGCAGGAACATGCAAATGTTTCGAAGAACGGTCAGATAGTTCCCAGTGAATATTGAGTAGTATTTTTGATAATGGTTTTTATGTTTTGAGTAGCACAGAAAAAGTTCTATTGTATTGGGGTTGAGACAACTTTCAGAGGCAGAACAATCAAAACTTTGCACATAAAGCAAAACATTTTCATGGCTATATACCACTGTTTGTTTTGGGGGTGAAATGAGCCTCTAAAATCCAGCGTGCTGAAACAAACTAAACAAAAAAACTGTACTGTACATAGTACATACTATTCTACGGTCAGTCAGTGGTGGATTTTGGGTGGACATTCAGAACCGATAGGATTGACATGGCTGCTACATGGTGACAACATAAAACCCACAATATACTTTTAAAGTAATGAACTGGAAAATCAAAACCTTTCGATCATGGTGCCGTTCTGGATCATCCATACATCACAGTAGGTCCTGGCCACCAACATGGCGGCGATAAGGATAAGGTAGCCAGTCTGTGGTGAAGACAACAACCACAGAATTAGTAGAGCCTTAGTAAAGCCTGTAAAACACTGCAGATCATAAAGTACTTTATTGTCCTTCACTTGACTCTGCTCATATCTACTGAAATGATCGCCAAGTGGCTGTGGCCTTGGGTTATGTATGTGACTGATGTGGCTGATGTATGTGTGTCAAAGGGCTCTTCTTTTTGTTTCACATGTTCTTATCAACATCGAAGAGGTCATACTGACCTCCACTAGCAGATCGGATGCTGTACAGATAGAATTATAACTTTATTCAGTAAAGCAACAAAAACTCATCAGAAATCACATCAGAATCAGTATTTTGAGGTTTGGATCCTAAGAGAAGTGTAATCACTGTTAGGATAAAGTAAACTATGCAAGACTGTCAAATATAATGCATAATCAAGATTTATAATAGGACGTTCGGTTTTTCCTAAAAGCTCCTAACAAAACTACAGTTCACCTTCAAATATCAAAACAACAGCAGTGAGCTGGGAAAACATTAGGATTTGTGGTGCTACACTATGCTATCATACATTGACTGGGTTGATATTATCGGACAATATTCATTTATCACAGATATCTTTGATCCCGCTTCTGGGGACCCAAGGCATTTTCGTCCACACAAGGCCACTTTGGGCTGTCCCCTCCTAAAGGGTCTGCGGGCGACCGAAAACAGAACCAACACATGACAAAATCAATTTAAAACAATTAATAATAAAAAATAAAAACACAAATTATGTTTCTTCATCATTATTATTATACATTTTTATTTATTATTATTATTTTAATTGCCAGTATTCTCTTAGTTCTGTTTGGTTTCCCATAGCTCCCCACCAGCCTCGTCGGTCTCCTACTCTGACAATATAAGACACAAACACACGCAATCATGTGATTTTATTTTTCTATGGTTACTGTTATGTATTTATCTTTATTGATCCATTTTTGGTTTTGTCTCGTTTCCCCCCATACCATCATGTCAATGTTGTGAAATGTACAGAGGAATTTCAACTGTGCCAAATTGATGTAGTTTTACATACAACAGCTATTCCCAAAAACTTCTTTCTAAGCACCTCATAGCTTAATGACTCGTCAGATCTGTCAATATTTTATGTTTTCATGTGTCATATTGTAAGATGAGAAACTGAATAAATAAACATCAGACTTTCAAAAAAAAAGAAAGAAAAGAACTGTTAACGTTGGAACTTATCAGTACTAAGGTCTTAAATAATTTAGCCATGGGGCCAGTTTAATCCCAGGTTTCAGTGCCCATCCCTACATCTACACTCTCCCTCTTTGAAAAATCCTGATTCTATGAATATGCAAATATTGTTCATTTAACTATTTGGTTTGAATCAGCCAGCTGGGATGCCTCCATGTTGTTGAGCATATAAACTAAAAAATGTACTATCCCTGAGATCTCTCCAGTTTGTCTAACTATCCTACACTGGTCTGGATCACTACTGGAAATATAACATAGCATAGTATATAGTATAACATAGTAAACATAAAACCACCCTAACAGCAGTTCAATGTCATACCTCCATGCAGAAAACTCGAGGTACCATGATCCGCAGAATCTGGAGGGTTCGGAGGAAGAAAACTTTGTCCACTGCTGCACGGTCTTTTCTACTATCTTTCTGTATGAAGAGACATAAAGATAGGCTGTGATCCAACTACAGCTAACTATTTATGACAAATTTTGTGAAAAATTATAGGCTCCAGACACTCAAAACATGAAAGACTGACATACCTCATTGTTCACCACTAGATTTGAGCCTCCTTTTATACTGCACAGAAAGAACAATAGTTAAATCAGACATATTATGTTGTGGAATTAAAGATATTGATTAAAGGTCAGTGTGGGGTTCTTAATTAGGCATTAACATTTTATAATGAGATTGCCTTTCCTTTAATGTCTCTGCTTGTATTGGAGGATTGTAGCTAACGATGCAAATCAGTGAACTTGGTAATGCATGCATGTGATAAAATACAACCATTTAATAATAATAATAACAACAACAAAAACAACATGATCTGACAATGTGTGGTCAAGGTGCACCAGTTACTTATTTTGAAATTGAACATGTTAACATGCTTACTTATTTTGGAAAATCAAAACATCAAAATTTGCTTCATCGCCACGGTAACGCCATTTGACAAATCCTCAAAAGCTTTGCAATTTAGCATTGCAGAGGTCTTATGATTGCACTGCTCCAATTCAGAATTCATCGGATTAATTCTGTAGGACAAAATTGGTGTGATTGTGCCAGGTTTTGAGAGTTTTTGAGCATCCATAGCTGTTTTAAGGTTAAATGGTTATTAGGGGGCGCTATAGAGCCATCGTGCACCCCCCAAGCCTAAATGCAACATCAAATCAAAATATTTACTGGTTCAACTGTGGGTAACTTCTTACTGCATCCTAAAGGCCTCAAACATGTGTTTTAAAATGTTTAATTTATGCAGGATATACACAATGGCATGTATTTGGGGGTGCTATAGGGCATGTTGATTGAATTAATTCTCTAGAAGGAGTTTGTTAAAGTACAAAGCATGTAAATAGAGAAAAATTTACAGCAGGGGCTGCTTCGTTAAAATTTTGTAGGGTGTGCTATTGAGCAATTTTTCACACCCATACATTGAACCATATCTGATGACAAAAACATGCCTTCTGATGCGTGTGCCAAGTTTCGTGAGTTTTCAGGTATCCTAAGCCACTCAAAAATGCGTTACCAAAGTAAAATAATAATAATCCTTACCAAAACAATAGGTTTCTGCGATATGATTCACCATTTGTAGAAACGATCAATTCTGCGTCGCAATTTTCATTGTCAATGAAAATCGGAATCTGAATCACGATGATGTGACATTTGTTGGTGTCTGCACCAAACAAACATGTTTTCTTACATCTGGAGAACAAGATTTGTAGACAGGGACATCTCTGCAGCACTAGAGCACGAGTATTATAATGCTGTTTTGTCACACATTTTACCTTCATGAAAAAACTGCAGCTTCTGCAATTTGGATATTTCACTTAGTCATAATGAGATTTCGTTAATATTTCTGTTAATTGTGCAGCCCTACTAAATATACAGTGAATGTAATCACACACTTGCACACAAATTAAATGGAATAATTACCAATTGTAAAATTTTTCAAAGTTAAATTCTTCAATTATAGATTACAGTCAATCCCAGTGCCAAGGTCTATATTGCCTAAGGCAATTCCTTTTTTGTAATGATGCTGTAGATACAGTAACTTATACATTCTTTTGAAAGACTTGTCCCAGTAACGTTAGTTGCAAACAGTATTGCATAACAGGGACAGCTTGTCATTTTCTTCTTGAATTGTTCTTATAAACGTATTTCATAGCATTTACAACTACTTACATATTTTAGAATTCAGAAAAATATTTGATAAAGTGGCTTATAACAATTGTGAGCTGTTGTGCGCTATTTTTAAAGGTGGTTTTTACCTGGTAACGTTACACTCCAACTAAGTTAGTTGAGTTTGGCGCATCTAGTTATTCTCTCCAAGTGAGATAATCGATTTTTAGAACAATGTCAGAGATTAAAATAAATTAATAAATTCTATCGACAGCTTAACTTTACACGCAGTCAGAGCTCAACATAAAGACTTGACGATTAAGTTATTACCAAGTTAGCCGAAGTTACACAAACTGCCAATTAATGGATGTGCAGCAATCTGTGTAATGTTAACTGTGTTTATGATTGGAAAACATCAACGTCGGTTGCTTGTACGGAGTTGACATTTGAGCTGGTTGGATCAGTGAGCAAGGCGGCCAAACTGCGCAGAATAAGCCGCCTGCTCACTAAAATGGGAATGAAATCAGGAGCGTCCCAGCAGCAGGTCGCTGTCAACTGTCAGACTGGGGAGCTAGCAGCTGCTAATTAGCATCCTGACAGAAAGCAAGTCTCAGCATTCTATACTGACGCACACTTACCTGTTCTGTTTGGACGTCCGTCTTCTGTGTTTTAGCAGGTATAAAACCAGCAAAATGCCGCCCGCTATGGAGGAGTTTTTCGCTGTCACATATTTACTGAAGGCCGCCATGTTTCCAACACAACGACCGGTTTATTTGCTCGAGGTCTTCTTCTTCTTCTTCGCGCTTGGTTCCTTCTTCTTCTTTAGTGTTTATTGGCGGTTGGCAAACCATCTTAAAGGCACATTACCGCCACCAACTGGACTGGAGTGTGGAACAACAGATTATGCAGGGAGGATAACTCGTTTATTTTATCTAAATCAGTTTCTTTTAAAACTTAATGTCACAGTATATCTGCCCTGTCGTTTTCCTAAAGAGACCTGACAATGAAAAGGCATGGTGTTTTGCCTTCCTTAGTGACTGAAGAACGTTTTTACTATGAAGTAGACTACATGTTCTACTAGCCTATTTCTGGTTGGCTACAATGTGTGCACTTTCCAGTTGGGTGCATGGTTGAGACCTGCATAACCTATTCAGGCAAGTGATTATATTTTCTTCCCTTTATTTCCAGCCCACCATCCTCCCAGCACCATCATGTCTTTGTATATCATACAGATGTCTTCCAGATTCACGGTTATCCTAATACGCCTGCCATACTGGCTGTGCATATATCCTAATGAATGTCTAAGCTTCACTTTTGCTTAATGGAGCTCCATGGTCTACATGGTTGATGAGTGTTTGTTTGGCCAGACTGTTGTCCCGATCCTTTCTCTCCACACCAACATGAGCTGGGACCCAAAAGAAGTGTGTAGATATACCCTTAATTTTCATCCAGTACATTGTAAGGAATATTAATAACATCCATGCGGGCAGCACGGTGGTGCAGTGGTTAGCACTGTCACCTCATAGCAAGAAGGTTGTGGGTTCAAATCCCAGTCGCCCCAGCCTGTGTGGAGCTAGCATATTCTCCCCGGGGTGCTCCAAAGACATGCGTACTAGGTTAATTGGTAGCTCTAAAGTGTGTGTGTGCGCACACATGGTTGTTTGTCTATGTGTGGCCCTGTGATGGACTGGCAACCTGTCCAGAGTGTACCCTGAGTGCTTTTGCCCAATGTCAGCTGGGACTGGCTCCATCCCCCCACGACCCTGACGATGGAATAACATCTGTTCTTAATTATGATCTGCCAGATCTTAGTGCTGAAAAGCTGTCAGATGCAATAATGGTGTTATTTATTTTGTTCTATATCCACTGCAGGGCCAGTAGTGTTGCCAACAGCACTGTGGTATATATTGATAAATAGTCTGATGCTCTTTACTTAATGAATCACTCAATGGAATATATACTGCTGCACCTGCCCATCCTGTATCAGGATATGTGGAGTCATCTGTGAATACAAGTACTAAGTCTGAAAAATCTGATCAAAATAGTTCTGGCCTATGTGCTATTTTGGAAGTTGCTCTAACTTGTTATTCTTCAATTCCTCCTGTATGCTGAAGTCTACTTTTGGCACGGGCAATAACCAGATAGAAATGATGGAAACTGTACTGTAATTGTCGTTATCCTATGTTTTCAGCTTTTGCATCACCAATTCAACCCAAACTTGTGAAATCTGTCTCATTATGTTCCCAGCAGTGTTAAAAGACTCTTGGCAGGATGAGTACCACATTGCCCCAGGAGATTAACCCAGTATACCAGCATAAACTTCACTCTTCTGATCCTTAAAGGCATTCTCCTGTTTCCACCTTTATGGCTGAGACTAGAGATGTTTTGAATGATCTACTACAGATTGTCAGGGCCTGGCACTTTTTTAAGGACTCATTCTGCGGCTGACATATACGCCACAAAACAGATCTCATGAGTGGCCAGTGTATATTGTAGAGCAGCTCTACTTGCTCCCCACTCCTCTCCTGACAAAGACCAAGGTATATTGATGACCTTTTT
>NC_060150.1:24700475-24713650 GCF_021292245.1 Micropterus dolomieu
ATTCATCATCCTCATTATTTCTGAATGCGCTTCCTTGTTGTGATTCTTTCTAACCTATAATCAGCATTATGAGTTGTGTGGCTGTGGCTCAGACCATCATTTCTCAATATATATTCTACCCCTCCTTACTCCTTGTTGATGATGGCTTGAAAATGATGGCTGAAACATATGTCTAAAAATAGGTTAAAAAAAAGACTTGTGAGACTAGCTATACTCCCTAGACAGTGCAAAAGTACCAGAAAAATGGTAATCAGAGGAAGAAAATGTCGCTCTTTTGTTGTCTGGGGTGTGGTTCCCCCAGGGGGCATTTCAGGTTTCCCGAGGGACTGCCTTTCTAAACTTTAATGTCTAAAAAGAAAATCTATTTGCGCGTATTATAATCAAATATTTTCCACAATCAAACCTCAGTGGTCAAACAGTTGTACCGTTCTAAGTTAAGCATTTGGTAACAGGAAACAATTGTCCCATTATTGGTCATGACATTTATACATTAACGGCATTTCCAATGATGGTGTGTAATACTTATTTCGTCCACTTGGGGGAGCTCAGGTTACATGAGGAAGGCTTAGATTAACCCGAAACAATCTTTCCTTAGGAACTGGGGAATTCAGCCTTAAATTCAAGCTGGATAATTAATAGAGTATAGTATGACATTTCTTTATCATCATTTCTAAAGGAATTGTGTGAGAAAGTATTGTGAACAAGCATTGGTTACACATAAGATGACGGAGTGTCCTTAATCTTGCTGAAAATAAAACAACACTGCAAAAGTAACTTATTTAGATTCTTTTCAGCACTAATATCAACAACAGATAGCAACAACATGGTAACATAACTACTCAAATAGAGGCAAACGTAATCAAGTAACTAAAAGATTTGAACAGTTAAGGCTTTGGGGTCTTTGGAGACTGCAGTCTTTGTTTATTTAAAGTTCGGCTGTCCTGGATTATGTCACACTTAGGCGTAAAAGGGGGTATCCCTTTGATGGGGTATTGAAACACAGAGCAAGGTCAGTTGCCACGGTTATGTGTGTGTGGGGGGCAGTTTAGATAGGCTGTTCAGGGAAATGCTAATCACTGGTTAGTCCCTTTTGTCAGTTTAACAGTCAGGCACTGCGTTATCAGGCTTCAGAATCAAAAAGGTGCCAGTTTTATGATCAGGCTGCTCAGGAATAGCACTTAGAGAAAGCAACCTTTCCACCACCCTTCCGTTGGGGTCTCTTCAGCAATCTGTTGAAAGTTGATCTTTAACCCCTCCTGCTCCTCTCTGGGAGAGGAAAAGAGGAATTTGGAGTAGCTCCAAATTTATTTAATATAAAATGCACAAATCCACACGGTTGTCCCACTACAGTGTACTCACCGGATCTCCCCGCACCGTTTACCTCACCTCTGCTAACTAGACCACGCTACCACCAGCCTGCCTGTCAACTGCCAGCCCCAGTCTTGCCAAACCACCTCACCTTTTACAATAAGGATTGTTACCTTTTACTATTCTGTGTCTGCTCTTGGATCTGGCAACAACTGACTATAACAGAGAAAGGAGATTAGTAGAATTATTTTGTAGTATTTTCTTGTGTTGGTATTATCTCCAATGGTTATTGTGGTCCGTACTGTTGTCCAGGTGTTCATTAAGACAGGAGTATCCGGATGGGTCTAACCATCACTAATTAGGGCCCAAACAGCAACAGCTGTGAGGTCCAAGGTGCAAGGAACCTGTTGTTTTTGCTTAGATTACGAAACGCATTTTGCAAGGTCTCGTACCCTGTTTTCCTTCCTCTCTCAGACAATAGGGCAATAGTTCTACATACTGTATGTGCTAATGGCGCCCCCCACTGACGGGCTCAAAATGGTTTTCAGTCATGGATTTGAAATCCGGATATTATCAGGTGGAAGTTGAGGAAGACGATAAGCACAAGACAGCGTTTGTCACACCCATGTGCTTCTGGGAATTTAATCGCATGCCCCAGGGAAGGACCAATGCTCCCAGCACATTTCAACGTGTCATGGAGAAATGCATGGGAAGCCTGAATGTCAAAGAAGTCCTAGTGTAACTCTCATTCTATTTCATTCTTCCTGACCGCCAAAGGCAGTGCTTAACACTGGATGACTACTACCAACATCGTCACAAGGAATCCCACCCTATCGGGAATGGCCTGAAGGGGGAGCAGCGACATTGACCCTATAAAAATCATCCCCCTCAGTGCTGCCCATCAAGTGGAGACACTCCTGGGAGAGTGGCCCTGAATGTTAAGAGGGTTGAGGGTTAGGCCAAAGTGCCACTTCTGTGCCATTTGAGTTCAAGTATGCATGCGCTGGGTTAGGGGTTAGGGTTAGCTAGTTGGGCTAGCTGAGGGGAAGGACTATTCAAGTGAGTAACAGCGAGGCATGTGGGGCATTTATCATGGCCATCTGCAGCCAGCAGCAAAGCCATGCAGAAGTGACAACCATGTGTCCCCTAACATAGTAGGACCCTGCATATCTATGCTTTTACTTAAAAATAACACCAAAAACACAGAAAACAACAGATCAGATTATATTTTTGAAAATGACTCCTCCTCTTAACAATAAAAGTAAATTTTACCTAAAAATAAAGTCACTTAGAGTAACAGATCAGAGTGAGTCTCACTTGTTTTTTTTTTTGCTCAAATTAAATAACTCCTTCTCTTAATAACAAAAATAAATGCACTCATAAGTGTAGCTACTACTGGGGAGCCAACACTCTTTATCAAAACTAAGGCTTTAAGTTAAAGTTTATCTTGACATGTTTTAACGAGCGAATACACTCGTCAGGGAGCCTTTTGATAATCAACTAAGAATTACCGCTAAGCGTGAAACAAACATTAACAAAAAGAGTCAAAAGGAGAGGTTCCCCCTCAAAATGGCAGTTACCTTGCCTGCCTAACTCCAGAGCTGGAGAGATACTTGCTAGCCTGTCCGTAACCTGTGCTGAGTGCTGGCAAAATCTGCAAAAATTGCCGATCTAACAGCAGGTTAGGAGTGCAACCGTACTAATTAATCGCAGCCCTTGGAGGACGAAACTGTAGCTCCAACCATGCGGTTGCAGGGCTTCATGTGATAGTAAGATGGCAATTCTATCTTCCTCCCTTCCTTCCTTCAATTCAACCTGCGATTAACTGCGAGAAGAATTAAGAGACATTTTTCATGATAATATGGGCTTATATAAGCTACCCCCGCATCATCCCAGGTCACAGATGACTTTGTTGATATTAAATACTCGACCTGTGCTTGTGCAAGACAGATAACATCCAGTCTTAAGCACTGCCTCTGGTGGTGAGGAAGAATGAAATAGAACTAACATTCCCACACCGATGGAACAGCCATCGGGGGCAATTTGGGGTTCAGTATATTGCCCAAGGACACTCGCTCTCCCTCTTGAGCTACAGAGCAAATCTGCTACGAAACCACGCTTAACTCCACTCTAATTTTGCTCCTCCATGTGTTAACCTAGGTTGCACCCGTCCCACACATGTAGGAAAAGAGGGGATAAATTAAATAACTGCTCACCAAGGCATCAGGCATCACACAGTATCTTACAGATACTAGTGGACAGATGCATGACATTTCAACAAACCAGAAGAAACAATAACTCAGAGTGTAATGGATATTTTTCCTTGCTTTACCTTTAGCTTTATTTCCAATCTCTTTGCCATCATGCACAGGTAGGAGTGAAGGTTTTACACAAGATTTTCCAGAGAGATTATTACAGTTGAGGATTGTGGTTTATTGCAGTAGTAAATAGTACAAACAGATGAACATACCGGTTGATTTTGTGGTGTCCGAACAATAATGCTGCGATGATGTGTTGAAAAGAAATCCGCTTGACACTGTTCTTGATCATAAAAGTTTATTACATCAAGGAGTTCAGCATCAATTACAAGCTCTGCAGCAGCTTGGAGAGTGACCCAGCCCAATGACCACTCTGTCTCTCTGTACATCAAACACAGCTTATATAGGACATGTTAAGGTATCTGCTAAATACCATATAAGGGTCTGAGTCTGCAAACTAAGGCTTCAATCCATATAAGGGCACAGTGCTGTAGGATAAGTGTAAACATCTGTTAGACACCATAGAAGGGTTCAGTACTAATCTGAGGTAACATAACACGGGATCAGAGGTCAAATTCTATAGAAGGGTTCACTCCCTACATCACCATCAATCACTACTCCCCCCTTAAGAGGTCACTGACCCTCTGTCCAACTGCTAGAGTCAAATGCACATATGTTATACACCACAATTTCTTATTTTGTTTCCAGTTGTTTGCGTTTATTCTGCTCTGTGGTCTGGTGAGAACTGTTTGTGCTCCCCCTACCTGTGCCTACCACTTCCTGTAACCTATGCCGTCTATATACAACCATGTGCATCTAATCACTGCCACCCAGTGTCCAAAATGCTAATATAAATATATTCATACAAAATAAAATATCATGCCAACAATATACATGGCTCCTACACAGAGTCTTGTAACAGTTATAGGATTTCAGTTTACTTTAATGGTGATTTTAAACTGATGCAACTGAGCCTCTTCATCTAATTTCATCTATGCTTATTAAAGTCTTACACAGCCACAGATGCTGGATCTTTTTCAAATTTGTGTCAGAGCATTTGATTTCTTGATTGCTGTTGGGATGTAAAGAGAATTTCATCAAACATAAAAAATGCTTATGAAATAAACTGCCCACTTAAATGAAACCCAAAAGATCATGGAATTCACTAAACATGCAGCACACAATTAGTTCTGAAGTATTGCAAAATTGCCATTGGAAGAGAATGCAATAATGGAGAAAAGATACATAATATTGTATCTTACCATATCAATACATAATATTGATGAAAATCGCATCCAAGAGACTGGAGAGTCTTAGAGTAACTGAAAATAACTAACTGAGAAGAAGTCATAGCAAACCTTTAACTTCCAAATCTGATTTTATGAGATGTGCAAAACCACCCTGCTATGGACTGACGACTATAGCACACAAGGTGTTTTAGGACTAACACAAACATTGAGAAATGTTAATTTGCAGGTATGTGGCACACTCCCAAAACCATCAGAGGACCCTGTTTGTACATCTCATATTAACGCGTTAACGCATTAATTAATTAACGCCGACGTTGATTTTATTGCACATTAACGCAGTTTTTTTTAAATTTTTATTATTTTGAAAGTCTATTGCTCACTGGCTCTGAATACACATATAGTCAAACCATGGGTCACAGGCGGGGTGGGATGTTGATCAGCCTGCATATCACCCACCCAAACAAGCAGTGGAGGGAGGCTTAGGCAGACTACGCTGGATGTAGCGTGTGGGAGAAGTAAGACAGCGCTCCGCGAGTAAACAGCAGGGGCTCTCTTGAGAGTAACCATGGCAACGGCTTCTGTGCACTATACACTTGTAGGTAATTTAACTTAAGTTAAAATTATAGGCTGCATAACCTGATAGGCCTACATCTAGTTTTGCGGGGATACTCTGCAATGCGAATTCCCTCCTGTTGATGTCCTATTTAGTAAACACTAATGGATTTTGGTAACTCACAAACAGCGAGGGTCAGTCTCTCTTCCAAGTATTTGTGCTGCGCGTCACGTATGAAAAGTTCAAGACAATTCAACTTCAGCAGTGGACGGGCGTGTGCGTAAGGCGAGCACAACCATGACAGTTTCACAGGAACGCAATCGCTTGCTGGTACACATTGCTCAACCACTTCACCTCACTCTAACAAGGACACTTGCTACTGATTGAACATAGTGTTGTGGTGCTACTGAATCTCCCCACTGCCTTGTGTTCTTTTGTTCCCCCCTTCCCTGTGTTTTCTGTCTGTCCTCCCTGTCTGTGTCTGTCTGGGCGTGGCTACACTCCCTGGCTCCAGCAGCGCACCTGGCTCTCATTCCACTAATCAAGCTCCTGCAGTATTTCAAACCCAGTCCTCCTCACATTCTTCGCCAGATTGTCAGTTAACCACATGTGGTATGTGTGTCAAGGCCAACTGTAAGATTCCCTGTAATTTCTGTCTCTCCCTGGACTAACCTGTTTTTCTCTGTGCCCAGGATCACACTACCCCCGGGAAACCTGCTGAACGCCACACCCTGCTCTGCTCCTATCTTGCCTGGACTAACTCCCCTCCTCTGTGTTCTCCATTCTGCCCTGTTGGAGCCAACCACCCAGTCCTCTGTTGCACCTTTCAATAAAACCCCTTTGTTACCCCTTCGAATTGTTCCGAGTCTGCCTTTGAGTCCTCAAGTTTTTGTACTATGACACATAGATTCTTTATGGGCTCCCTGATAAAAGGAAAAATGTTTCTGCTGATACCTGTTGGTTATCGTTTTCTTGTAAAGCTTCTTTTTTTTTTTTTTTTGTTAACGACAATGTTTTTTCTCATCTAGTTTTCGTTATTTAGTTCGACATTTTTTATGTTTTTATGTCCAGAAAACTGGACTCTGATGGTAACTTGTTTTAACAAGCTAAATAAAAGGTAAGTAGCTTTGGTTTTATATTTGATTTGATTACAGTAATGTTTAAGTTGAGATTTACAAGAAATATTTTATTGCTACTGTGTAAAGGGAATACTGCTGGTAAAAAGCACTTTATTTGTTTAATCGCAATTAATCACAAGAAAATCATGCGATTAATTGCGATTAAAATTTTTAATTGTTGCCCAGTACTAATACAAACACAAACCAACTTGTTCAGTACATACATATAAGTAAAAGTAGCAACTGGTGTTTGTAATCAAGTTGATGTATATGTCTACTTTTGGTGTTTCTGTTTTTGATGTGTCCAGTAGTGCTGTTTTCACAGCTTTATTTGTGTTCATTTTGTTCAAAGGTTGGCTCAGATTAGAGGGGAGAATCCAGATCCTATGATCCTTTGTGAGTTGGTTGGGAGGAGGTTCCTTTTGTTATTTTTGGTTGCCCAATCAGTCTTCTGTTGTTCGTTGTTCTTTTGTAAAGAGCCTTCATGGAGGTCATAATGGAAATGATATGTTCCTGAGTATCCACTGTTATTAAAGGAATAATAGCATTGTGTTTAAGCAAACCTTGAACCTAGAAACTACTGATGTTTTCCCTGATCAGGGGTGCGTTTCCCAAAAGCATCGTTGTTAACTACAGTAGCAACTTCTTTGGTTGGAACTATGCAGTTGCGACGCAACTGTTTCCCAAAACCCTAGTTTGAACTACGGAGGTAACTAAGTTGGTACACAACTTTACATGGTAAGAACCGTCGTTAAGCGACGCAGGTGTTCCCCAAAACCATAGTTCTGACCAACGTTCGCAGCAACGGTTTTTAAGTTGCATAGTTCGAACTACAGCTCCTGACCTGCGGTTAGAAGCTTAGTTCACGGTGACTACGTCACAGATAGCAGAAAATGCAGTTTTAGGAGGTGGATGTAATGTGTCTAAGCAAGCAATGTTTGATATTATTATTATCTTTATGGATACATTTCTAGGCCTCTGAGGAAGATGGGTGTTCTCTAGTCTTCATTACAAACATCAATATAAAAAGGGACAGCGTAAAATTCATGAAAGTACTGTAATGAATAAATCCCTTAGATCTTTCCTTGCCATTATAACAAAGATAAATAGAGATCTCGCGGGATTGTAAACCATGTCTGTCTCAATAGAGAACATTTATAAGCTCAGCCACTTATCGCACTGAGCTATTCTCAAGACCTTGACATCATTTGTGGCCAAGGGATTCATAATACTGTTAAAGTGTTGAAATGAACATACTTGCAGATTAAATCTGTTTTACTAAATGTCTTGTAATCGCTAATAGTTCTTAATTTTTTCTTCTAAAATGTCACTGTTGCTATAAAAAAGTTATAGCCTATATTTAGGCTAAATAAAATCATTAGGGTAGATATTATTTATATTGTTGATTTCATTAATACTATTGTTAATTTTCTTGTAATTGCCAGTATGGCTATAATATGAAAAGCCTCGATAATAATTTAGCATAATGATAACTAACTTATTCAGCCAGAACATCATGAAGTTTTGTGAGTTTCCTGCTATGAAAGTCTGACAAACACACATGGAAACATGTTCAAACTAAGTTAATTCAAACCATGGTGGTACCAACAAGGTTAGTTTAACAATGCATTGTACCAAGATAGTTCAATGCTACCTTCTGTGGTTGTACGGAAACCCAGATTAGATATACAGTTATTCAGATGATGGTTCCATTAGTGAAGGTTATTGCCGTGGTAAAACTGTTATTATGTCCTGACAGTAGTACATGAGAGATAATCTGTAAAAGAAAATCAGATTCCCCTGGCTTTAGATTTGGGCATTGTAGTGAACAAGCCAGTGTGGATTGGTTCATTTTATATCAAATAAATTTGGAGATCCCAAATTCTTTCTCTCTCCCTGAGAGAAAGAAAAGGAGGGGGTTTGAGATATCAACCCTCAACAGACAGCTGAAGCGACCCAAAGGAGGAGGTGAAAGGTTTGCTTTCCCTAAGTGCTGTTTTTGGGCAGTTCGATCGTAAAACTTGCCACCTCTGGTGAAGCTGAGATAAGACTCGGTGCCTGACGGTTTACTAATGAGGTTAGTCTCATTACACAGAGACTAACCTCAACCTGAACCAGGCTTTGAGAAGCTCCGCAGCCATAAACTAAACTGCCCCCCACACGCGTAACCATGGCAACTGACCTTCCTCTTTGTTTAATTACCTAAATCGGAAACAATCAGAGAAAGGACACAGTCCACATTCCTTTGTGTGAACAAAGAAATACTGTCTCCTCAAAACTCAAAGCATTACCTTGTTTAATTAAATAATCTTTGTTAAGTTACTAAACAGGTCTCTCCACTCCATTAGAGTAGTTATATTACTGTGTTGTTGCTATTGAAAAGAAGAATCCATATTCAAGTTAATTTCGCAGTGTTTTAATTTTCAGCAATGATTCCTGACATTCGTTTAAGTGATGTTTTTAACTAATGGTTTATTTCCAGCTCCTTCTGACCTCTTATACTTAGAAATTATATATACCGAATGATGAAATAAAATATGAAATGCTAACCTTTTAAGGTTTAACTACTGACAATTGTTTTCCTTTTTATCAAATGCTTAAAACTAAGAACGGTTTAACGGTTTGACAATTAAGGTTTTTGAATAGACATATTAAAAGTTAAAAGACTCTCAGGAAACCGGAAACAAACCCTCAGGGGAACAAACCCAAGCCCCAATGCCCCAACAAACAAATGCAGCGACACACGCTCGCTCTTTGCTCTCTTTCCTCCTCTTTACTCTTCAGCAGCTTTCGGCACGCGCTCAGCATGCTCCGTCTCCCAGCAACGCCCTAAGAAGTCCGGCCCGGCTTGCCGCAAAGATCCTTTGTCCTTTTCAAGCCACACACGCTTGAAAAGCCAAGGAAATTCTCATTGACCTTGGCTTTTCCCTCATTTCCAGCAACTTATTTGCTTTTTATTCTCTTTTGTTTTGTTTGTTAAAAGATCAGGCTGTTAAGTCACCCAATTTTAATTCAAGAACGACCAAGTTCTTTTAAGCTTTATTCCATCGAGCTAACTTACACTGCTCCCACCGAAGCCTGGACCAAGCCACGTGCGTCCGTTACGTGAGCAGTAACAAAGGACAATCAAACTTTTAACCCGAGCAAAGGTTAAAAGCCTACCACTGCAAGTTTTCTTTAATAAGCCGACCAAGACGGACCTCCGGAGCAATTCCCTGACAGAGAAAGCGACCGGCTGACGGCTTTAAGCCGTCCTAACCGAGAACGCACGGAACTCAGCCAGCGTGAGGCCCCCGACCAGCAACCCGGCTGGGAGAAACGACACCCAGTAAGGCAAACCAAGGCATTCTGTGATCAGTGATGTCCAATAATCTGTTAATCCATTATCTTTAATCCTTAAAACTTCTAGACAAATTTAACAGAGTTAGTATCATCTAACTGCTTTCATTGGTTCTCTTTCTCCCTATGAATCAAATTCTTCCCACAATAGAACTCCACATTCTCATTGTTTGCCCATGTTTGTTTAGCCATTGTTAATTCCTTTGATGTGTATTTAACTGCATTTATATCCAACTTTAGTTAATAAATTTCACCATAATCACGGGAACTGTGTGTGTGTATTGTTCAACTCCAAGTCCCTGTCACGGAGAATTTACTCCTTCGATATGAGATTGACTGATTGATTTAAGATAATTGAGCAACTATTATAAATTCCTTTTTCGAGGAATTATGAGTTAATATTTCTAAATATTAATTTCATAAGTTTATTAAAAATCATACGTAGACCTGCTACAGCATGTTATGTTCAAGGGAATGACATTCAGTATCGATGAGTGGAAAAGAGGCATGATGACAAACAGTGGGGAATAACTTTTGAGGGGTTTACTAGACTCAAGCCTAAAATCCACTGACTCTGCCTACGGCGCATTACGGCTGCACTGCGGTTGTGCTGCGGTTGCGTCTCTCCGCTTCACAAAGAATAGGTAGCAGGTCTATTTTTGCCGCTAGCCGCGACAAGCAGCACAGAGCAGATCAAACCAGGCAGGAAGTCAGACACAGAAAGGCAGAGAGAATCCGGTCCATTTTCAAAATAAAACCTTTTGCGACCAAGGTTAATATCGTAAACGAAGACGAACTAAATAACGAAAACTAGATGAGAAAAAACATTCTCGTTAACTAAAATAATAAAAAAAGAAGCTTTACAAGAAAACGATAACTAACTAAAACTATGTTTTAGGATTGCAAAACTAACTAAAAGTAACTAAAATGAAAGAGTAAAAGTCTTTTTTGGGTGCAGTTTTCGTTTATTTATTTATTTCATAGAACCGAAGCCTACATTTCAAGTGGATATGAAGCTGGGGGAACTGATGTTGTGGGCAGTTGGTCTTGCCGAACCAGCAGTTTAGAGGTGCATGCGGCAATTAGCAAATGGCAAACTCCGATAGGCACCTGTTGGTGAGTCGTGGGTGTGTTATGCTTTTGTCTTCTGCGTGAAGAGCTGGCACGCTGCGTGTCATGTGGCTGTCCTGCCACGATTGCTTTATCCATCAGGAGAGCCCGGGGTCAGGGCGGTGGAGAGCCCCATGTAACGTTATGGGGATGCTAACTTAGTTGGGGAGACCCAGGTAGGGATCAGCTGGTAGTTGGTGGGATTTGAACATGTTTTTTATTATCTCTTATACATAGCCTACATGTGTACAAAATAATATGAATGCAACAACTGTACAGAGCTGTGTTTAGTTTAGTTTGGGTTGCAGGTAGTGAGTCACTGTCTTTCTGATGGTCTGGCTTAGAGCTCATTCTGCATGTGTGATGAACTTGCCCCTAGCAGCCTACATTGATTGTGTGCTCCCCTTGCACCACCCATGTCTGCTGGAAATATGCTTAGTGTTTGGGTCCCTACAACCTTAAAAAGGTGTCCCTTTTCACAAAACAAAACTGGACTGAACTAAACTGAACTGAGCTTGGCATCCTGCAGCGACAAAGACTAAAACTAACACTAAAACTAATAAAAACTAAAACTAAGCATTTTCAAAAAATAAAAACTAAACTAGCAAATTCATGTTAAAAACTAATTAAAACTAAACTGAAATTGAAAACAAAATGTCAAAACGAAATAAAAATGAAAACTAAAAAAGCATTTTCAAAAAATTTTAATAACCTTGGTGGCGACTCCCGATTGCAAAACAGCAATAGTCAGTGGATTCCTGGAGTTAGTTGCCTCTAAAGCCTAGGGTGCTATGCCCTGGACTGCGAAGTGCTGGAGGGGCATCTTTGAGAATATGAGTCACAGCGAGAGGGACAGGGGTCTCAGCAACACTCTTGCCATGGAGAGCGGACTGAATTTTGCAGGTCAACCAGTTCCTTCTTGTGGGTTTGGCTAGGCTGAGTGATATGACCAGTGTACAGAGATGGAAGGTTTTGCAATGTATGTTCAATTTTTACCAACTGCTGCTTTAAGTCGACAGCATACTTCAGAACTAATTGTCTCCTGCACACCTCCTTGTTTTATTGGACTGGATATATCAACATTGAAGTAAGTAAAATCCCTGAAATATATATTTTTTGTGATTGTTAGAATGTGTAGTTCATGTAAATACTAAGTTATTGTGGAATGAATGCATCAAATTAGATTTTCAGCTTGTAATGTCTTTGTTGTAATTTTACAATGTTGAATGGGTGTCAAAATAACATGTGCACCTTGCACATTACATGGAGACATTGCGCTTCTAAAATGTTCTCAAAGAGGACAAACACATACAGAAATATAATGTATTTGACGATTCTCAATTTCTAAATGTGTTTAAACCAGATTTGTATAGTTATAAATTAATAAATTATTTCTGTCTGCAAAATTTTAAGTTCTTTCAGTATCAGTATTTGAAATTGTTCCTGTATGTTAGCAGTAAAATATAGTTAACTGCTTCTTTCATCTGGGCTTTGTTTGTTTGCCCAAATATCTGCTTCTTTCACAAAGCAGACACTGTTGGTGGAGTGCTTTGGAGGATGGTTAGTCAAGGACACGCGCAAATGTACTGAAATGTGGGGGTTGCATGTATAGTGCATTGATCAGGGACAGGGGTGAATGTTCTGCAATTTAGGCATGTAGAGGTAGAGGTTTGCATATTCCTTTTAGTATGTTAAGTAGAGAACACATACAGTGGGTACGGAAAGTATTCAGACCCCTTTAAATTTTTCCACTCTTTGTTTCATTGCAGCCATTTTCCAAAAATCAAAAAAGTTCATTTTATTTCTCAGTAATGTACACTCAGCACCCCATCTTGACAGAAAAAAACAGAAATGTAGAAATTTTTGCTAATTTATTAAAAAAGAAAAACTGAAATATCACATGGTCATAAGTATTCAGACCCTTTGCTCAGTATTTAGTAGAAGCACCCTTTTGATCTAATACAGCCATGAGTCGTTTTGGGAAAGATGCAACAAGTTTTTCACATCTGGATTTGGGTATCCTCTGCCATTCCTCCTTGCAGATCCTCTCCAGTTCTGTCAGGTTGGATGGTAAACGTTGGTGGACAGCCATTTTCAGGTCTCTCCAGAGATGCTCAATTGGGTTTAAGTCAGGGCTCTGGCTGGGCCATTCAAGAACAGCCACGGAGTTGTTGTGAAGCCACTCCTTCGTTATTTTAGCGGTGTGCTTAGGGTCATTGTCTTGTTGGAAGGTAAACCT
>NC_060150.1:24713750-24715811 GCF_021292245.1 Micropterus dolomieu
AGGGTTCTGGTCGTCCCAAACGTCTTCCATTTGAGGATTATGGAGGCTACTGTGCTCTTAGGAACCTTAAGTGCAGCAGAAATTTTTTTGTAACCTTGGCCAGATCTGTGCCTTGCCACAAATCTGTCTCTGAGCTCTTCAGGCAGTTCCTTTGACCTCATGATTCTCATTTGCTCTGACATGCACTGTGAGCTGTAAGGTCTTATATAGACAGGTGTGTGGCTTTCCTAATCAAGTCCAATCAGTATAATCAAACACAGCTGGACTCAAATGAAGGTGTAGAACCATCTCAAGGATGATCAGAAGAAATAGACAGCACCTGAGTTAAATATGAGTGTCACGGCAAAGGGTCTGAATACTTATGACCATGTGATATTTCAGTTTTTCTTTTTTAATAAATTTGCAAAAATTTCTACATTTCTGTTTTTTTCTGTCAAGATGGGGTGCTGAGTGTACATTACTGAGAAATAAAATGAACTTTTTAGATTTTTGGAAAATGGCTGCAATGAAACAAAGAGTGAAAAATTTAAAGGGGTCTGAATACTTTCCGTACCCACTGTAAATAGGATTCATTTGCATTGAAACTATTTATACCTGAACACAATGAAATCTTACAACTATTATTTCCATTTCAGAATGACACCTGCAAGAAGACACTAGTTATTCGAGTGATGAAGAAGTGGTTGAATATGTCAATAAAGTGGACAGAGAGAATCAGACACCCGCTGAATGACCAGCTGATGATGATGTGGACATCAAACCAATGAAACCAAGCCAACCAACGTAACCAACAATGCCATGGGACAGATATCGCTTCCTGAAAAAGGATTTCATCTGTCCTAATACTGATTTCTTTGGTCCAGATGTTACCAGTAGTGCTAATGCTGCCCAGAAGACTGTTCCAGGTGCAACAAGCATCCTCTGTCATCCCAATAAGAATCCATTTCAGCTGTTTACCCTTTACTATTTTACTGATTATACTCCCGCGACCCTGTATGTAGGATAAGCGGTTGACGATGGATGGATGTATAGTGATTAGGCTGTTTTCAATGTATGTTTGATATTGGAATAGATTTCTTTTTAATCTAATTCAGACAAAAAACTGTCAACACACCAAGGAGAGGGTGGCCATTTTCAGTCAGGGGGGGCCCCTTTTACATCCAGAACAGTGACGCCTCAGTGACCTGAAGAGACCATCCTCAGGTAACAAGGATCCACCAAATGGGGTCCCAGCCAAGAGGTCATGTGAACTACCAACAGATGTGTGCAGGGACATGGTCGTACATTTCCCAGTGAAGACAAAGAGAGGACGCTGCAGACACTGCAAATAAGATATTCTAATGTGCTCTGCAGGAAGTCCAATCTCCATCTCTGCTTTTCAGAGGAACGGAACTGCCTTTGGGACTACCATTGCAAATGAACACTGGACACTGGTTCTTTATTAAAGTTTTCATTCTGTTTTGTATGTAATATTTTATCCAGTGTTTTTATTTTTAATAAATTCTGATTCATAAAAATATGACTATTGGGTGATTATTATTATTACTTTAAGTGCTATTTAAGCAATCCACAAAAATCCTCTGATCGCTCTGAGGGACAGCAGTCTCTCCTGGGACCACAGGAGGATCCGATGTGCCAGTTTGCATAATGGGCGCGAGCGCAGACCCCCCTGGTGATTCAAATAGGCCACCACCGCCGTATTGTCGGTCCTGACAAGGACGTGGCGACCGCAGAGAGCGGGCAGAAAACTCCTCAGAGCCCTGAAAACCGCCAACATTTCCAGGCAATTTATGTGCCAAGAGAAATGATGCTCCTCCCAGGAGCCTCTTGCGAAGTGGTCGTCCATGACCGCGCCCCATCCCGTGAGTGAGGCGTCTGTTGAAATAATTGTTCGGCGACAGATTGCTCCCAACACAGGACCTTGGGACAGGAACCAAGGCTTCCTTCATACAGACAGGGAATGAAGGCATCCGCTCGTAACCCATATCAGACGGAGCGGATTTCCCCTCGGGGAGAATCCCTTGGATTTTAGCCACCCCTGCAGGGCTCTCATGTGCAGTA
>NC_060150.1:24715911-24728930 GCF_021292245.1 Micropterus dolomieu
CCCGTCAGATCCACAGACCCTGGAATGCTGAGTTCACTTAACAACTGCCTTTGTGAAGTTAAAAAATGGATGTCAAATAATTTCCTCCAGCTGAACTCAGACAAAACAGAAATCCTGGTCATCGGGTCCCAGCAGATGGCAAATCAAATACTGCCATCTGCTGGTTCCCTAGTAAATCACATTAAGCCTGTGGCAAAGAACCTTGGTGTTTGGTTTGATAGTAATTTAAATTTCGAGCAGCACACCACAAAGCTTGTTCAATCATGTTTTTATCAACTTAGAAATATAGCTAAAATTCGATCTATGTTAACTTTGCCCGAGGAAATCAGGTCATCTGAGTCAGTGAACTCTTTTAAGTCCCTTCTTAAAACATACTTTTATAGGAGAGCCTTTCCCGATGTTATTTGACTTTATTTTATCCCTTTTATTTTATTGTATTTTACTAATTTTATATTTATCTGTATTTTAGTCTTTTCAATGTTTTCATGTTTTTATCTTGTATTGTTTTTTGTATTATTGTCTCTTGGGTATTATTGTCTTTACACTTGTTAAAGCACTTTGTAACTTGTTTTTGAAAAGTGCTCTACAAATAAGGAATATTATTATTATTATTATTAGAAACATTTCTAAAATCCGACCCTTTTTAACTTTTAAAGATACTGAGACCATTTTCAATTTTATTTCTTCTTTTCTTGAGATCATTGGGTAAGGAGCTTTTATTTGTTCCAGTGACCCAGCTGAAACTGAGAGGGGACAGAGCCTTTGCAGTTAGGGCACCGAGGCTCTGGAACAATCTACCTGAGGAAATTAGGACGACTGAATCAGTGAACTCTTTATGTTGATGTGTGGTAATGAGTTAAATAGTGTGCTCTCGCATCCTTAACTATGTTCTTGTAGTTTAATAATGATTCCTTCATACTTAGATAAAGGACTTGGAGGCTGGATTTTTTTCTATCTGTATATATGTGCATTCCCTTTTAAAGCTGCGAAAACTGTATTTGCACAACTACAATCCTTCTTAGATGCAAATGGTATTTTAGAAACTTTTCAATCTGGTTTAAAAGCTTTTAATAGTACCGAGACTGCACTTTTAAGAGTTTTTAATGATCTTTTACTAACTACAGAACATGGTGACTCTGCTATTCTTGTGCTTTTAGACCTTACTGCTGCTTTTGACACGCCATTCTCATCTCTCGCCTAGAGCACTGTGTGGGCATCCGAGATACTGCCCTGCAGTGGTTCAGATCATATTTATCTGAGCAATGTTTTTCTGTAAAACTTGGTGACTTTGCGTCATCTACCACTCCCCTTCTCTGTGGAGTTTGTTTTCACTTAATGGGTTGGCACCTCAGTACATCTCTGAGCTCCTGCGCACTTACACCCCATCAAGGTCACTGAGGTCTGCTGATCAGCTACGGCTGAACGTGCCCAGGACCAGGCTGAAGACCAGGGGCGACCACTCTTTTTCAGCAGTTGCCCCCAAACTGTGGAATGATTTACCTCCTTACATTAAAGTGGCGCCCACCCTCCACACCTTTAAATCTTGTTTAAAAACATATTTTTATTCCCTGGCTTTCAACTCACCATGAGAGCTGCTGTGCTCTTCATTGTCGCTGTCATTGTTGATGTTATTTGTTTTGTTTTTATTTATCATGAACATATTTTATTTCATCTCTGTAAAGCACTTTGGTAACCTTGTTGTTTTTGAAATTGTGCTATATAAATAAAGTGGATTGGATTGGATTGCTGTCGTTTATCCAGGGCTGCTTACTAGATGTAGACTTAGGCCTAACCTTTAGAGGAGCAATAATGTAATGAGGACTAGCAAATCTGATTGAAATGGTCAGCCAGATCATTGGTGTGGGAATCAGACATGGGTTGGCTTTGACTCTGAAACAATATGCAAAACTTTGAAATGCTAATAAATAAACATTAAATAAATAAATAAATAGTAAATAAAACCTCATAGCTAGCTTATCTGCATGAGGCAACAGTACCACATGTCTAATGGCTGGAGCCGTTGGATTTAGTTACAAGAAATAGGACAAGGTTTAGCTGTAACAGCCATGAATTCCACATCTGCTCTTTAAATGTAAATTTGCTTTGTCATCGTCTCATGATCACCGCCTAGCTACATCAGAGACTGCATACACTGCTCTCTTTCTCTCTCATGTATGCCCACACACACACACACGCACACACTCAAAGAGACTCGAATGTCCAACCCTACACCTGCCTTTCCTGTTACTATGGGAAGGGAATTAAGCAGGTATACATGTTAGCCTCCAACCAGTGCTCTATACACCCCTCCTTCCTTCAGTTTCCACAGACACCGGAGTCCCACTCAGCTGAACAACAGTATCGTATGACTCTGTTTTTCAATAACTGTATTTATGAGTAGAGCTGACGCAGTTTCACAGTTTCATTCACTCGTGGATTTTCATTCGTCACTTCATTGCAATGGACTGTGTTGTGTTGCTGCTGGTGTGTGTTGCTCCGGTGGTCCAGGGCTATGGCTCAGGTCTAGTAACAGACAGCTGTCAAGACATGCGACCCCACCACTCTGGGCTGAGCCCACAGACAAAAGCTCCAGCCTTCACCGTCACTACCGACCGCAGCAGCTACAGCCTCAGAGAGCAGGTGAAAGGTAAGTATCAGGCTTCTCTTAACCTGGAATTAGTATAATGCAGCTATTATATACTCATTCAGTTATATTAATCCTGAAGTGGATGGCACTAACAACTTAAAGCACTAGGGGACAAATGTTTCTTAAAAACAACTAATGTGTTCTCTCTAAGGATCAGTCTACCGAAATAAAAAAAACATACATATTTTCTGACTTTCCCAGTGCTTGAAGTGGTGGTAGTATGCAGTACCGGCACCTCGACATTTTACTCTTTGGCGTACTGGGACTTCTCCCAAGCTGCCGGTACTCTCCTCTGTCCTCTCCGTATCAGGTTTTCTGGGCGCTACATGACACTCACCCGTTCCCGTTCCCGCCTGCCTGCTAAACTCTGTCGGCGGAGAGAGACAGGAGAGAAGAGAAGCTCGGGGGCCTCGAATCTTCAAATCACGTTCATTAAAATTAACTAATACTTTTTTGAGTCATTTCGTTCATTTGAACTAGGCTGGTTATTGTGGCACTGCAGCTCTCTAGTGGGCGATTAAAAAACAGCGCCGTTCTCAAACACGGAAGGCTGCCTGGCTTGCTTTAATTGACATAGTATAATGTCAATTAAAGGGGCATTATGGAGTTTCCAGCGGCCACTAGCGGTGCGGTTCTAAGGTTGCAACCAGGTGTGTGCTCGTACGCGTGCTCGCTTTAAGTCATGAGCAAGCATAATCCAAAACACAACCACTGTCATACAGAAATCCTGCAATAAACCCAGAAACACCTGCATGCAGGCTGTGGCTTTTCACTCAGAAATGTTCAGGGTCTGTTATTTCAATGTTCCCGTCTCAGAGGCAGAACAACACCGGCACCGTAACGTCACTTCATTCAGCGCAGCGAGCTGTATATCGGCACAATCCTCCCGAATAAAGGCAGAGTGACAGCGGCTATAGACAGACAGGGAGAACAAACAGAGCTGGAAACTCAGGTAAACTCCCACTGCAACATTACAGTAATAGTTTTATCAGCTGCAGGTTGAACTAATCCATGCTCCTTACATGATCACGGTACATTTACTGCATTTAGCCGAGCGTTAGCTGGCTGCTCCTGGCTGCATCACTATAGGCTAACGTTAGTAAACAAATCGCTCCACATTTGCTTTTTGCCGTTTCATACTTTCTTGCAAGCTAAATCAACAGTGGTACACGTGATAGTAACATGGGTGGCGTTAGTTCGTGAAGTAATGTGGAAAGCTAACGTGATATGACTTTGCACCGGATAACATTAGCAACTGCTCGGCGTTAGCCTGTGAGCTAACGTGACTTTCTGCAGCTTTACTAATGCTCCCTTTGTTCTTACTCGACATCATCTGAACCTGTTTGGTTTGATAGCACATAAACCTTTATTGTTGTTTTGTATCCTTACATGGAGCCTGTGTTTTGCTGTGAGCCGGTTGTTTTATGGTGTTAGTGGACTACATGTCGTTAGCTGCCGTGTTGTCGCTGTAGCATGAGAGCCTCGGGAGGCAAGCAGTCGTGTGCTTCATTTCTGAGTGAGTTTTGAGCCCACTGACAATAAGGCAATGACAATTTGATTTATTAAAATCAAAAACTTACATATAGCCCCTTTAAGATATAATGCACAAATTCACCTCTTGATCACTCTCTATCATCATTATATACACCCCCTTGGGTTAATTGGTGTCTTTAAAATTGTCCTTGGGTGTGAATGTGAGTGGTTGTTTGCCTATGTGTGGCCCTGCGATGGACTGGCGACCTGTAGTGCAAACCAATGGCTATTTTTAAAAATAAGGATCAGTTGGCTGGGTGTGTTTTTAGTTACTTCCTGTTTTAGTTTGTAGGGTGTACCCTGCCTTTCGCCCCCGGGGTAAACTGGGATTGGCACCAGCCCTCTGCGACGCTGTACGCAGGATAATTGGTTGACGAGGGATGGATGTTTCTTCAAAATACTGTTAAAAATCTTCTCCTCTTGTTCTTGTGCATCGTCATGTCTTGTTACCCAAATGTATCATCACACCCCTAATCTGAGCCCTTATGTCCCCACCACTTTTCAACACAAAGTGACGCCCATGAAAACAAGAAACACTAGGGGCAGACAAAACTACAAACTAAAACAGGTAGTAGCTAAAAATACACCCAGCCAACTGTTCCTTATTAAAATGTTTTCACTCCATCCACATGATTAAAAAATCAATTTAGAGGATATGTTCACTATGACAGATTACTTAAATACAAACAATTAGCTGATGAATTGTTTAGTTGATAAATAATTAACAATTAACAATTTTGATAATATATACATATTTTTACAGCATTTATCAAGTACAAACCAAAGCATTTTTTGGTTCCATCCTCCATGATTCCATCCTAAACTGAATAATTTAGTTTCTGCACTGTTGACAATTGTAGATGTCCCATTGAGCTCTGCGCATTTACTGCATGTTTTGACATTTTGTAGACAGAAAAAAAATATTATTTAAATAAACAGTATAATATTTAATTGATCATGAAAACAATTGAAGCATGTAAAATGCTAAATGTTAAATAAGGGTCCCATAATATCAGTATTCATTGTCAGTAGCGCTTTCTTGTGAACACTGAGCAGGAATGTTTGTTTTTTTCTCAGTTCTGCTCCAGGCTCCAGCCTCCACACCATTCATTGGTTTCTTGTTGGAGGCTAGAGAGGTGGGGGGCCAGTCTCCTGTGGGCACCTTCACTGAGACATCAGGGAATGCTCAGCAACTCACCTGCAGCCAGAAACCTGTGAGTTTATTCCCACACAGCAGACTTTAATGTGAATAACATACAGGCCTCAGCAGGTAACACAACATATCATGAGAAAACTCCTGCATACTGTCTCACTTACAGTTGGAATGTTTATTCATTTGCGATATTTTGGTCTGTTTGACATCACATTCCAGCAGTAAACAAGACAATTAGTGGGAGCTTCTCAAGAGACCTTTTCAATTTTTTGAGGACACAATATACTTGCCATATCATACCACACCATACACACTGCAAATTGAAACTATAATAGTGGCATACCTGTATGATTCCTGTAAAATTCATACAAAACGCCTATTGAAGGCATATTCAAAGTAAACTGAATGTAGTTCTTGAACCATTTGAAGTATATGCATGGTTTTGGGCTTCTCTGAAAGATAACAATCTGGAGTGTCTAACCCAAAAGTCAGAATGATTGTAAGTGCTACTGGAATTGATTAATATAAGTTTAAACACACTAAAAATAATATATTTTTCATTTCCGCTTGAAAATGCTTGCTAACAAATGCATGCAGACAACTATAGGTGGGACTTGGTAGCTGGAAAACACTGTAGGACCACGGCATAAAGCCTTACCTAGCCCAAGTTTAAATTTCATACCAATACCATGAAAAATAACATGTTACACAGGTTTTTCTAAGCATATGTCTTAGCATATTTTTTCTAAAACAGCACCCCCCTTTGCAGCATGTGGCTGCTGCTGCATCGCTCCGTATTAAGGTGGGTTCACACTGAAAGCAAATCCAGCATTTTGGGCAGCTTGATTACATACAAAGTCAATGCAAAGACGCAAATTCCTGAGAATTCGCTCCGGGCAGGGGCGAATGAGGCATTTGTCACAGAAATCACTGGTTCGCGCGAGTTAAAATTTTTCAACTTTGGCGAGAAATTCGCTTGACCCGATGTTGCAAAAGCCAATCAGCGGTGAGATTGTCCAAACGTGTGTGTCTGTAACTTTATTCTAGCTATCGTTGTACTTTACTGTAAACAGGTTAGCATAGCATAGCCCTGATCAATCCGAACTCCATTCAGAAAACGAAAAAGGTTTACTTTGCTGTAGTATCTGCAGTGTTTTTTTGCTTAAAACTCATTGTGTGTGAACACCAGCGGTCAAACTCGCGCGAGTAAAGCGAGGTGAATATTAAATTCGCTTTCAGTGTGAATGCACCTTTAGCTGGTAGCTTGATGCAGATGTGTTTTTTGCTGATAGATCATGGACTTTCTACTTAAAGAGGTGGTATTATGGTTTAATTTTTAAAAAACACCATATGTTTGTCATACTGCACATTGCTGCAGCTCCTCTTTTCACCCTATGTGTTGTACGCTTCGCTCTTGAGCTACACAGTGATGCATCTTACTTGTACAAAATCTTTGTTGGGAGTTGCACATGCGCAGTTCCCAGGTAAGGACTACTAGCCAATCAGAAGCAGAGAAGGGCGTCGTAAGAAACAAGGTAGTGTGATCCAAATCAAAACTGCTTCAGACTGCGACCGTAATCTAGCAGATGGTATAAGTTACTCACAAGTCCACAACCACACATCATTGTTCCACATTTTACCATAAACCACTACAAAAATCACCATATTTCAACTCAATTTACATATAAATTGGCCAAACAATTTGAACGTTTGCTCAGTAGCTTTCACATCGGGTATAACGTTAGCATTATAGCTATAACTTTTGCTGTGTAAGCCAACGTTTACAACTCAGCACTTTTCACTGTCTATGAAGTTATATTGCCGTGTTTATTTTAAATATAATTCACAACCAATAAAGCATATTTACAGGTTGTGATTGTGAATTTCCAGGACCAAACAGAGTCGGAGTTGCATCGTCTTTTAGGACTAAACGTTAAACTGTTGCCGGTGTTCTGACGATCTATGCTGCCTTGCCGAAAAATGCTACCATAGCGCAAATCGATAGACTCGACTCTGCTCGGCCCTGCTCCGTTTACCATTGCAGATAGTACCCAGAGATAGTACGTAGCTTGTCGTCATAGCGACGCCACACACAACTGCCACAACGTAATGTTCAATGCGACACACACACCAGCGATCCGCACAGCTAAGTTAAAACGTTTCAACATTACTCAGAATGTAAAGACAGATAAGCGGTATGAATACCTTCCAGCACAGGCATCCCCCGCAGCCACTTGCGGAGCTCCTCAACTATGAAAATGTTCAAGCACATTTTTGTTCCGCCATCACTTCTTGTAAAACTGTCAATATTCGAAATCTACACAGTTGATTTCTCACCTCAAAACTAATCAGAAGTGGATTTAGTGATGAAATTACATACGAAAACTGTAAAATATAAAACTTTCTGTTGCTGGCATCTGTCTGGTGCACGCAATGATGATGCAGTGAATAGTGAATATTTTCTCTGACGTTAAATTTTAGTATCCCTCAGCTCGCTTGGAACGTCAACGGAGGTGAGGTGATACGAAAAAAAGTACCTGGAAGTAGGTACAGGTACAACATTTCTACAATGGAAAACCAAACAAAGGCGAGTTGGGCCAAGTCGAGCTGGTACTGTGCAGTGGAAAAGGGGCTTAACTAAAATCAAAGTGCCTCCGCTCAGACTAGCTTGGTTTGAGGGCGTGCCTGACCCCGCTAGCTGCTTGGAAAGCTTTATGACGCGTTTTCATTGTGACATCACAGTGAAGGAAGGGAAACGGCTGGACTGCAAACGAGCTGTTTTCAAGCAGTTCAGAGCAGTGCTTTCTGTGGGAGATGGGAACTCCCTTTGGGCTGGACTTTGGGCGTTTTCACTTTGCAAACCTATGACATGCACAAAAAAGAGATATAAGTCAATAAAGGAGAGGGGAAAAGCCAAAAAGCATAATTCCACCTCTTTAAAGCTGGATATCGTTATTTTCAGAATTTTATTGGCTATACGAAGTGCCAGTCATCGGCACAATTGCTTGTAATTGGCTCGGCCTACCAATGAAATAATAGGGGCTGGCCCTTCCTTACAGGGCCCGCGTTGGCTATTGAAGGCTGTGAAAGGGACATCTGAGCTCCTATTGGGTCGGATTTTGGCCCTGTCCCAATATCCGTACTTCCGCCCTTGTGCCCCTCAATGTGCGTTCTTGCTAAGGGGTGCAAGACCGTAGGGTGTCCCGATCCTCTAATGTTGTTCTCCAGGGGTGATCACTTAATGCACCCCTTTCGCAAGTGCGCATCAGACCTCACTTTGCTATGGGCTGTTACCCAGAATCCTTGTAGTGTCGTGACGTTTCAAACAGCTAACCAATGGGAGAGCAAAACGGTTGCTATGGTGCTGGTCGGACACCGGGAAAACTCCAAAGAAGAAGGAAGCCGGCAAGAGCGTAAACAAATGAAGACGACTTCTTTTTAAGTGTAAGTGAAAATCGTTTTTGTTCAGAATATACCTAATTCTTCTGGTAAGAAACTGGTGGTGAGTTGTGATCAATTTTAGCAGGAGTACCGTGAATACCGCACCTGTGGCCAGCACCAGGTTTGTTTGTTTTTTTTCATGAAAAACTTTATTTGGTTCACAACAAGTTAACAAGGTTAGGCATCACAACAGGTAGGCCTATGTGTGAGTATCTTCCATCGTTGAACATACAAAACCACCACTATATAAGGTTTTACATTCATGTAAAAATAACGTCTCGGGTTACGTATGTAACCCTTGTTCCCCGAGAAGGGGAACGAGACACTGCATCGGTGACGACACTATGGGAACGCCTCTGGGCGTGGCAGGGCTGAACTATGAATGAAACTACTCCAATCCTATTGGTGTTGCTAAGCACGCCGGCACGCAGGACACATTAGCCCTTTTCTATTAAGCAAGGCACTCCAGGCGGGGTGAGGTGTGGCGGACCGACGCAGTGTCTCGTTCCCCTTCTCGGGGAACAAGGGTTACATACGTAACGTAACGTATAGCGACTGGGGGAAACACATACAGACTCAGCCTCGGCCACGAAAACTCCTCAGAGCTCTGAATACCGCCAACATTTCCAGGCAATTTATGTGCCAGGAGAAATGATGCTCCTCCCAGGAGCCTCTCGCAAAGCGGCCATCCATGACCACGCCCCATCCCGTGAGTGAGGCGTCTGTTGAAATAATTGTTCGGCGACAGATCGCTCCCAACACGGGACCTTGGGACAGGAACCAAGATTTCCTCCATACAGACAGGAAACAAAGGCATCTGCTCGTAACCCGTATCAGACGGAGCGGATTTCCACTGCAGGGCTCTCATGTGCAGTAGTCCGTAAAGTATTATACTGGACGCTGCTGCCAGGAGACCCAACACCCTCTGAAAGTGTTTTACAGTGATGGCGCGGCCTAACTGCAATCTGGTCACTGAGGATAAAATGGGCTCGATGCGTGCGGGAGACAAGTGGGCACGCATCGTCGTTGAGTCCCACACCACCCCTAGAAACGCTAACTCTCGCGACTGGGCCAGGACAAGCCAGTCTTGGTGGGGAGCGCCGGCGTCTGAAGGAATGAAGCGAGGGTGGGAGAAAGATAGCTCGCGAGTGCTTCCTCCACTTGAGGCATCGTTCCAAAGGCGTGCTGCTTAGTTTCTGTCACGCTGCCGTAGTCCAGCAGAGGGGACGCAGTCAGCCGTGCAGAGCAGCTCTCTTTTCTTTTTTTCTTTTTTCTCAGTCTGTTCCAAGATTTACACAACACATTGTGTAAATCAGGAACGGGGAAGAGAGGAGGCGGAGTCAGCAGACGAGGAATGGAAAAAGGCCTCAGCCGTCCCGACGCCCTCAGAGATATCACGCTGTAATCCCCATTACCGTAGCCACCGCAACGCTTCAGCAACCGCGGGGCCTGAGCCACGGGGAGAGCACATCGGACCATCTTCCGAAAGAGAGACTACACTAGACCGCACTAGACCTCAGCACCCTCTGGGACCGGGCCTCGCCATGGCCCCCTCGAGAGCTGCCTGGGCGTGCGACATCCCCAGACAGGAACACACATCCCATGAGTCTCCCCAGCCGCGATGTAGCGTGGGCAAGGAAAAACACATTGTCAGAACTGATTACCAGACATGGTCTCTACTGCTTCGTCAGGATTTCCAGGTAAGACAACAACTTTCTCGATAGTGGAGCTTCCAAACATACTCAGAGTGACTGCTGAATAAAAAAAAGGCTAATGTGTCCTGTGTGCCGGCGTGCTTATATACCCCTCCGGTTACGCCGTCACACGCTACCGTTCTAGCAACACCAAAAGGATTGGAGTAGTTTCATTCATAGTTCAGCCCAGAGGCGTTCCCATAGTGTCGTCACCGACGCAGTTCGAGTTCCCTCGAAGGGGAACATCATAAACATTCTGGTAAATAATTTAAGGAAAATATATAAACTATAGGAATAACAAATGAAAATATAAATGTAGAGAAAAATAAGGTGCAAAAAGAAAGTATTGGCATATTACTAAAGGCAGTATAAAGATTACATTTCTATAAATAGTTCCCATAACAAAATTAATTCAATAGGCACATTTATTGTCATTTATAAATTGGATAGACTCACAATACATTCTGAAATCTGTTCTAAATAATTCGAATGATCTTGAGAACTTGATCTTATGGATGTGGTACTTACCTAATAAGATGAGTAAGTTAACCATTTTACAGATTTTTTAATTTTTGTTTTTATAGTATAATTTAGTGCCTATACTAGATCCCTATCTGATGGTGCTGTAGTTAAGTTTAAGGATTCTATTGCAGTGTGTACCTCAATTACGTGTCTCATAAAACTTCCTATGCTAACGTCCATCCATCACAAATTGATCCTTCACAAATCGATCATCTCGTGGACAGCACTGCAGGACTGCTCTGAATGACACTTGACACTGTTGCTCATTTGAAAAAGAAACTGATTAAACATAGAAGACTAGCTCCATGGTACAACAGTCAAACACGCAAGTTAAAGAGAACAAACGGAAACTTGAGAGGAAATGGCGTCTTACACATCAAGTAGATTCTCATTTAATGTGGCAGGATAGTTTGAAAATGTATAGGAAGGCCCTCCGCAGCGCCAGAGCAGCTTACTGCTCAAAATTAATAGAGGAAAATAAGAACAATCCCAGGTTCCTCTTCAACACTGTAACCAGATTGACGGGAAGTCACAGCTCTAAGGAACAAGGTGTCCCTCTTGACCTCAGTAGTGACATTTTTATGAACCATTTTAACAACAAAATTTTTGTTATTAGAAATAAAATTCAGCACCTCCTGTCTTCAATGGATGCCGACCTGCCCTTAGTCTCTTCGGAAGCACCTTTAAAACTCAATAGATATTTGGACTGTTTTGCTACCATCAACCTTCAGCAACTTACTTCAGTTGTGTCCTCGTGCAAACCAACGACCTGCCTCACAGACGCCATCCCAACCAAACTGCTCAAAGAGGTTTTGCCATCATTTGGTACTTGTTTGTTAAATATTATCAACCTTTCTTTAACAACAGGCTATGTACAGTGCCTTGTGAAAGTATTCGGCCCCCTTCAACTTTTCGACCTTTTGCCATAAAGATATAAAACTGTAATTTTTTGTGAAGAACCAACAACAAGTGGGACACACTCATGAGGTGGAACGAAATTTATTGGATATTTCAAACTTTTTTAACAAATAAAAAACTGAAAAATTGGGCGTGCAAAATTATTCAGCCCCTTTACTTTCAGTGCAGCAAACTCTCTCCAGAAGTTCAGTGAGGATCTCTGAATGATCCAATGTTGACCTAAATGACTAATGATGATAAATAGAATCCACCTGTGTGAAATCAACTCTCCGTATAAATGCACCTGCTCTGTGATAGTCTCAGAGGTCTGTTTAAAGCGCAGAGAGCATCATGAAGAACAAGGAACACACCAGGCAGGTCCGAGATACTGTTGTGGAGAAGTTTAAAGCCGGATTTGAATACAAAAAGATTTCCCAAGCTTTAAACATCCCAAGGAGCACTGTGCAAGCGATAATATTGAAATGGAAGGAGTATCAGACCACTGCAAATCTACGAAGAGCCGGCCGTCCCTCTAAACTTTCAGCTCATACAAGGAGAAGACTGATCAGAGATGCAGCCAAGAGGCCCATGATCACTCTGGATGAACTGCAGAGATCTACAGCTGAGGTGGGAGACTCTGTCCATAGGACAACTATCAGTCGTATACTGCACAAATCTGGCCTTTATGGAAGAGTGGCAAGAAGAAAGCCATTTCTTAAAGATATCCATAAAAAGTCTCGTTTAAAGTTTGCCACAAGCCACCTGGGAGACACACCAAACATGTGGAAGAAGGTGCTCTGGTCAGATGAAACCAAAATCAAACTTTTTGGCAAAACGTTATGTTTGGCGTAAAGGCAACACAGCTCATCACCCTGAACACACCATCCCCACTGTCAAACATGGTGGTGGCAGCATCATGGTTTGGGCCTGCTTTTCTTCAGCAGGGACAGGGAAGATGGTTAAAATTGATGGGAAGATGGATGGAGCCAAATACAGGACCATTCTGGAAGAAAACCTGATGGAGTCTGCAAAAGACCTGAGACTGGGACGGAGATTTGTCTTCCAACAAGACAATGATCCAAAACATAAAGCAAAATCTACACTGGAATGGTTCACAAATAAACATATCCAG
>NC_060150.1:24729030-24732533 GCF_021292245.1 Micropterus dolomieu
CCACCAGGTGCACATTTTAGACAGAGAAGATGGATGGTTTGAAAGAGGTGTCAAGGAAGCGTCTACACCAGGGTTGAGAAGCCGTCATTGAACAGGGGGAGGGGGTCTACGCCACCACTTATCCCCCACTTACAATGCTGTCCTTTCATCACTTCCCAGGAAACTCAACAAACGTAACCTATTGGCCTCAGGTGAAGATACCAACGATGGTCGTTCAGTCTTGACCTCAGGTGAAGATACCAACGATGGTCATTCAGTCTTGGCCACAGGTAGTCTCAACGACTGTAACGACTGTCGTCACAGCAACAAGGAACACTAACGAACCAGCGGTATCGATGACCCGAGATAACGACCCCACTGAGGTTAAATAGCTGAGTTTCCCTGCCAGTCAGTCAGAACTGAAGAAGTCCTTTGGATAAGGGACGAAACGTCTTCCAGTAGCTTCAACCAAGTCCAGTTGCCCTTCATTTTAACCTTCGTTGGATAACTATGACCTGGATGACTGAGAATCTTCATAGACATACTCAATTTATTCTAGTTCCAACTTATTCGTGATTTTACAATGTATAAATTACATGAATTAATGTAATAGATTTTACCATACCACAAAGTCATTATTTTCAGTGTGTTTGGTTCTATTCTAGTTTTTTTCAATTGCTAAAACATTAAAATCCATTAGCTGAACGAAGTTTGCACTTGCCTGAACTCATTTAGCTAATTGTGCAGTATGTTGTCAATACCTTAAACCATTTCACATGGTAAAACACGATTTGCAGATCTCCCTTAGACTTTTCAGCAGAACTCTAAACACATTCTGCACTATAATGCACATGCCATAAACACAAGTGGCAACAATCAAATACAAATGGAGAACACATGTCATTGATAAAACACAACCACTCACCACCAATATAAGCCAGCAAATTCTCTGGCCCTGAACATTGTGCTTTCCATTTGTTTACAGTACTAAATACTCAATAGAGTTTGACTGGTTGCAGGTATCAACAAAGAACAAGAATTACAGTATCACAGAAACAAAGGACACGTTTGTGAGATGCAGGGTACAGTACTGTAAAAATAGGGGTACAAGGAGGAGGAAGAACAAAAAAAAATAGCAAAGAGCAAAGCAGATTATAATTTCTGATCAATTTAGAGCTACTATGATAGAACATGTTTTCAATCATCACAAAATATGAAATTTGTTTTGAGATAAAAAAAATGTAATTCTCCCTGAGAAAAACTGTTTAAAAGTGGTTCTGTAAAACTAAAGAGATAATGTCTATTTTTCTTCTAGGTTTTAAAGCACAGGGGAGTTAAAGGAAAAGTCATACCATGTCTACACTGAACACAGAAGGACAAGAGCCTGCAGGTACACTCGCACTTAGAATAACAGAAATTCAGCCCAAAAGTCAGTGACCCACTTCTAACTAACTTCATGCACAATCTCTCCATCTCTGTGCTCCATGCAAAGAGGACTTTGACTTCAGCCTAGTCTTTATCAACCAATCCTTGTCTGTAATCCTGAATGGATGAAAGACATTCAGCACAAATATACCTAAATGTAAATGTCACTCATTATATGTGAGTACAGTTTAAAAGCCTTGTCTTGTGGGCAAATGGTTGTGCTACTAACTTCTCTAATACAGAATATCTGATGTTTTCATGGAAAGCAAAAAGATTCAGCTGGTTTCTAAGTATGTCAGACCATTCTTAAATATTGCCTATGCACAATGTGGTCCTGTAACTGTGCTGACAATGCTTTTTGTCAAAAACACATGCATCTAGCCGACAGAGAAGGATTCCTGAACCATTGTACTGATTAGTTAATTAAATGCTGAAATTAATCCTAACCATTTCCAATCATTCCACATTCTTGCAATATTGGAATATTTAAAACTTATCCTCTGAAAAAAAGTGTGTGTGTCCTTCCTGTATACAGAGTGAGGGAGGCAGGGCTCCTATTACAGTAAAAGCTTCTCAGTGGTGCATGGAGCCAAAAATGTTTGACTTGCTGGGGCGGCTGTGGCTCAGGAGGTAGAGCAGGTTGGCTGTTAATTGGAAGGTCGGCGGTTCAATCCCTGGCTGTCCCTGGTTGCGTGTCGAAGTGTCCTTGGGCAAGATACTGAACCTAGAAAGGCGCTATACAAGTACGGAGCATGCATGCATTGCATAACATTACCCAGATCTTCTGCTTAGTTCCGCTGTTACGTGCCTAGGGGTATTGGGACATAAACATGTGTTGTTGGTTTGAAAGGATATTTATTTGAAGTAATGCAAATGGTGCACAGACAGAAAACAGAAAAAGTGTCCTGAAGATATTCCACCTCTCCTTTCATGAGTTCCCGTTTCGTCTGGTTTGCCCGGTACGGATGTTGCTTTATGGGGCGCGGGTCAGTCAGTTCAATATCATGCTGTATTAGTCGTTTTGGTCGGTACATCACTGAACAAACAGGTGGAGTTGTTGACAAGGTTGATTACATCCTGTCGATGTTCAGCAGGTAAATGTAATAACTGGGACGGTAACTCTGCCATCGCCTCTGAATTAGGGAGTCGAGTGCCTAACTGGACTGGGTGACGCGGCCGCAGGTCATCACAGTCGGGGGAGAGCGCAGGATCAGTGCCGCGCTCTGGGAGGTGGGGTAACGAGTGAAGGAGCAGGTTCACCTACAGAGCGGTTACTATCCTCTCTAGGTTGATGTGTAGCGATGTGTAGCTGCTCACGGAAGTGGCTGACATAATCCAATACATTACTGACCGGCGACGATTTGAGAGACATAAACTGGTCAACGTGTTAAGCGGGCCACGGGGGGTATGCCCAAACACGAGCTGAGCAGGGCTGAAGCCCAAAGACTCCTGAACGGCTTCACGCGCTGCAAACAGAACAAATGGAACCCCTTCATCCCAATCTGTTCTGTTTTCTAAACAATATGTACGCAGCATGGACTTGAGAGTCTGATGCCAACGCTCCAGAGCCCCTTGGGACTCAGGATGATATGCAGAGGACAACGCATGCTTAACATTTAATGTGCCGAACACCTGTTTAAAGAGGTTGGACTGAAAGTTAGAACCCTGGTCTGACTGTATTACACGTGGAAGACCAAAGGTAGAGAAGAACTTGGTGAGGGATTTAACTACAGCTTGGGCTGTAATATTACGAAGGGGAATTGCTTCGGGAAAACGAGTTGCCGTGCACATAATGGTGAGTATATATTGGTTTCCGCTCTTGGAGCGGGGTAACAGACCCACACAGTCCATTATCATTCGGACGAAAGGCTCTCCCATTACAGGAATAGGATGTAGCGGGGCAGGAGGGACTGTTTGGTTTGTCTTTCCTGCTATCTGGCATACATGGCAACTACGGCAGAACTTTGCTACATCTGACTTTAACCCTGGCCAAAAGAAGTGCTTAAGAATGAGCTGATAAGTTTTCGTTACCCCCAAGTGTCCTGACCATTTGCTTTCGTGCGCAACTGATAACACATGCTGTCTATACAGAGAAGGCA
>NC_060150.1:24732553-24732853 GCF_021292245.1 Micropterus dolomieu
GAGGAGAGGGACGAGAAAGCACAAGACTACCAGAAAGGGGAGAAGTTGTGTTAGTAACATGCAATAATGGGATGAGGTTGCATACAGAGGGAGAGAAAGTAGAGGAGAGAGGAGCTCAGTGCACCACATTTCTGAAACAGCGCTGCAGTGTTGTGTTTCCTCTCTGTGCGTTCGCCAGGCGCCCTCGTGTAGCTGGAAGCGAATCTGAGCCGGGAGGATCCCGTGATTCAACCGCCTCAGGCAGAGTTTACGCATCGGTCTGCTCCTCGGTTCCCACCACCTCAGTCTCACCTGAAAACA
>NC_060150.1:24732873-24738682 GCF_021292245.1 Micropterus dolomieu
AACTTTGCTACATCTGACTTTAACCCTGGCCAAAAGAAGTGCTTAAGAATGAGCTGATAAGTTTTCGTTACCCCCAAGTGTCCTGACCATTTGCTTTCGTGCGCAACTGATAACACATGCTGTCTATACAGAGAAGGCATGACTATCTGGTAAACAACATTCTAATCAGCATCAGTCTCCGGGAGAGGGGACTACCTGCGAACTAAGACATCCTGGTCTAGCAGAAAAACCACTTTTTCCACACTTGCGTTATCGTTGACACCACATTTCTGAAACAGCGCTGCAGTGTTGTGTTTCCTCTCTGTGCGTTCGCCAGGCGCCCTCGTGTAGCTGGAAGCGAATCTGAGCCGGGAGGATCCCGTGATTCAACCGCCTCAGGCAGAGTTTACGCATCGGTCTGCTCCTCGGTTCCCACCACCTCAGTCTCACCTGAAAACATTGGCATGACTACACTGTCGTTCGAAACATCTGCACTGTTGCACTCATCCTGGAGCAACCGTGTGCGTGCACGAGTGAGTCCACAAGCAGGAAACACTGAAGAGGACAGATTGTCTGTGGGGAACTCGCCGCACCGAGGAGAATCCAGCACCTCCAACGTGGGCGTCACCTTCCCTCCTGCAATATCATTCCCCAGTAGAAGTACAATACTCTGAATGGGTAGAGCGTCACAAACAGCAACGGGAAAGAACCCTGTAACTAAGTCAGATTGAATGTGGATGCGGTGCACCGGACGTGGAATATAACCCATCTCAATGCCGCGGAGCACTGAACCGAACCCACAAGCTGAACGTTCCGAAAAGGGCAATGCCGATGTCAAAATTACTGACTGGGAACACGCAGTATCCCTCAGTACCCGGACGGAGCGCTGATCCACAGGCAGGCCAGTGAGAGAAATGCATGCATCAAAAACAAACGGCTTAAAGCAGGCATCCAACTCATCGCATCTGTTACCCTCAATTCTTGTACTGAGCTGAGTTTTAATTAGACCGACGCCTTTAGGCTGGGAAGGGCGGGAAGACTGTTCTTTATGTTTCAAGGCCGGGCAGGCAGCAATAACATGACCAGTCAGATGACAGTAATAACATTTCCTCTCCTCCTTCTCCCCACCCTGTGTTTTGTGGACAGAGGGAGGCGGAACTGGTGCTCTACGTGGTCTGTCAGGGGAGTGAGCGAAAACAGTTTTGTGGATTAGTACATATTCATCTGCAGCAGCTAGAGTTGTTACCTTCTGCTCATTTAGGTACACAACAATACGTTCTGGCAGGCACTTTTTAAAATCCTCCACCAACAACAACTCTCTCAGAGCACTGTAGTTATCAGCAGAACAGGCCAAAGTCCATTTAGCGAATAACACCCCCTTCTCTCTCGCAAACTCAGTGTAAGTCTGGTTCTGTAACTTCCTATGATTCCTAAATTTCTGCCGGTAGGCCTCAGGAACTCGTTCGTAAATACGAAGAATGGCAGACTAACCGACTCATAGTCTAAACTCTTCCAAAGAGACCGCTGCAATGGCTTCCTGGGCCTTGCCATGGAGCTTACACTGGAGCAGTAGGCCAACAGAGGTGTGGCCACTGTAAGGCAACTGTAATGCGCTCAAATACACTAAAGTAAGAGTCAACCTCAGATTCACGGAACAGCGGCACTAGATCAATATGCTTGCTAACATCAAAGGCCAGAGAAATTGGACTAGCAGAATTTAGGATGGAGGAGGCGGATGACATAGCTGGTGCAGCAACAGGCGGTCTTTGCCTCACCTGGGAGCTTTCAAGCTCGAGCTTCCGTAGCCTTACAGCCTTATCAGCCTCTACTTCCAGCTTTCTGATTTCAAGCTGAAGTTGCATGTGCTGCTGACGTTCCCTTTCTTGGGTCTCAAGCTGGAGACGGGCCAGGCAAACCTTTATACGGGCCCCATCTCTGGAACGAGCACTGCTCTCAGGGGAAGGGTCATAACGTGGCAGCATGACTGGTGTCTTTAACCCTATACCCGACCTCGCCGTCCCCCCTAGAGCCTGGTTGTGGCTTAAGGGTCTGCACCCCCTCGGTCTCCGTGGAGCCAGCCACAGGAAGCATTTCTAACTCTACTGCCACAGGTAATTCAAGCAGCCCTCTCTCCACCAATGTAGCCACAACTAACGGTTTCAGATCCCTTTTTAACATGGTTTTACTTACCGGAATCTGGAGGTGACTTGCTACTTTAACTAGGTCATCCTTCCTACAGGCGTGAACTTTGTCATGAGTCAGATTTACCACAAATGACTCCACATCAAAACGCTCAGAAGCCATGGCACCTACGCAATCAGCTGCACCAGCTTATCAATTAAGTGTGCTCCCTTACCCTATTTCAATAAATATCCTTTCCCCCGGAATCAATTATTAGAAGATCCCGGGACCCATCCCGGACGAGCCCCCACTTATGTTACGTCCCGAGGTGTCTAGGGATATTGGGACATAAACATAAACCAGATGTTGTTGGTTTGAAAGGATATTTATTTGAAATAACGCAAATGGTGCACAGACAGAAAACGGGCCAATGGGTGCTGTGGAAATCAACAAACAATTATAACAAAAGGAGGTCCTCAAAAGGAGGATTACTGCTCTACAGGGGTACTAACAAAAACAAGAGTAAACCAAAATCTCTCTAACCTACAGCATTTGCAAAAACACAAAACACAAAGCGCACAGCACCCCTGAACCTGGTGAAAACTAACATAAAACAACTACGGTGTGTGCAAGAAAGGTGTCAGTTATCTCTAAAGCTTAAACCTGGCCCACTTCCTTACCTTCACACAGTCAAACACAGTCAAGTACACAAAGTCTGGCACAGGTAACAAAACACTACTTCTTCAAGCTCTGAGACATGTGTACCCAAGGCGAGCAACTCGGGTCGGATTGCTGCCCCGAACGGCAGACCCGGCAGGCTTTTAAACAGGTGGTGGTCGTCACTGTCACCCTTTGATTGGCCCGTAGTAGCACGCCGCACCAATCGATGTCATGGTCACCGGAAACCCAGGAAGTAGGCGGGATCTTCCCTCCTCGTGCAGCCAATCCTCCGGCCTGCTCAGCATACCAGATAGCCTACTCAAAAGCACAGGCAAATACAGGCGGGGGGCGGTGTGGGGCGGCGGCAGCCGTAACACCGCGTTGTGTGGCCCCACAGGAGCAAGCGCACCAGAGTCTTCCAGCTAACTGATGGTTTAGCCCACCACTAACTTGAATAGTGATAAAATAATTTAGATCTTCTAAACTCTCCTAGACAATGTTATCGTACCGAACAGAATACATTTTGAAAGTGGAACAAATCATTTTGCGGGAGTTGTGATGCTCCAAAAATGTATCCACTGTTTTCTGCCACAGTGTAATTCAGGAAAATGTCTTTTGGGGCCAGTGGAAGTTGTTTGGCCTATGTCAAAGTGGCCTGGAGCACGGAGCACTTCCTGCGGGCTTCGTATGGGTATATAAAGTTAGCAGAGGGTTCTAGCCACAGTGACAAATACAACAAATGTCGTAGTTGCTTTAAAGCTGCAGTAGGCAACGATTGTACATACAATTCAGAACCTCTGTGTTTGCTGCTTGTATCACTCTGCTAAGCCCCTCCCACCAAACTCACAAGTTCATACGGCAGCTGAAAGAGCAAGTTGCCCTGCGAAACCTCATTCGGTGTAGGGCTCAGTCTCCACGGCGATAGTCTTGCCAAGACCTCGGCCCCTACCGCTTTACTTCTCAAAGACGCCCCTCCACCACTTTGCAGCCCAGGGCAGAGCACACAAACCCTTGTTCCCCCACAAAGTTATTCCCCACTGTTTGTTATCATGCCTCTTTGCCACTTGCCGATATGAGCGCCATGGAGCCGACCATAATGAGCCGGAAGCTCCCTGGGGTGCCGGGACATGATCAAACACATGTTTTGTACCATTAGTTGTTGGTGGCAAAGGAGGGATGGACAGTTCTTTCATTGCTGCTAGTTGTTTCTCAGACATTGTTTTTGTAAAACCTCTGAAGCTGCAAGCTTAAGATATTGAGCCTGACTGAGTAAGAACATGTGCGAGGAGGGGAGCTAGTTTTCTCCTTCACATATAAATCTCACACATGCAAAAGACCCCGGAAAAACGGGCGAATGCCAATAAGCACTAGATGTTACGTAACATCTGGGATGTTTGCGGTGTAGGTACCAGATGTGCTTCGGTAGTTAGATCTGCTTGGGGTCCTACGCCTGCCAGTAACGTCGCACTACATGATTGGCTATACGTTGGTATGATGATGTGGCAGATTGTGATTGGCTATATGTCGGAGAGTTTATGGATGTAACTTTCACAGGTCAGAACTTTTGAAATACAGCATTACTTATCAGCTGTAAAAGCCCCGCGAGCAGAAAGTCCACAATTTGAATGGCGTCAATATTTGCCTTGCATTGCAAATGTTATCTGCTGATCAAGTAAAGCTAACGTGTGTGTGTGTGTGTTTGAGTGTCTTTTGTCATATTGCCAAAGCAAATGTGAAATCAAAGCAAAGACACCTATCACTAAAAAGAGACCCCGAGCAGATCTGATACCTACATCTGTAAATGGGCTGCAATGTAGTTTGTCCGAGTGGCGTTGGCGTAGTGTGACATTACTGGCAGGCGCAGGACACCCTAGCAGATCTGATCACCCAAGTCTGGTAGCCCAAAAGTTACATAGAACAGCCTACGTTCCAGAGAAGTGGTCAAATGAGCTCATGGAGCTGGAGGTTGTTCAGTGTGTCGCACAGAAAGCGCCTTTATGGGTTATGAAGGTAAGGTAAATATTTTCTAGCTAGTTGTAGCTAACGGCAGCTGCTGTTATCAGCTGGCTTTGAACCAGCGGTCCAAAACTTCTGTACTAATGTTCTGTACTAACACACCCCTGGAGCACCAAGCTTCCTGTCTGGGCAGAATCAGCATTAGCAGCAGCTGCTGATAGCAGTAAGTTAGCTGCTTTAGTAACCAGTAACATACAAACTCCGTAAAAACAGAAAGGAAAAACCAGTTTCATCAAAACCAGTGAATAAAGTTGTGTTTTTGTACAGTAATCAGTGAGGCCTAGTCTCACATAAGCAGCGTTTCGACCAAAAGAACTATAGGAACCTTTGGAGGAACTCACTGCATTCCCACCGGAGGGACCAGGTCTAAATGTAGTTCTGGGGTCCCCCAAAAAGTCACTGCTCGGGGGGGTAGTACTTTCCGAAAGTACCGGGTAGTAGAGGTTTCTGGCTTTAACCGGAGAATGTCGGGTGTTTGTCTGCTACTGCTCCTCTGCACCATTGTTTGCAAACCAATAAATCACAATCAGCTGGCAAATAGCCACGCAAGTCTTGCCTATGTCCGCCTGAGATCAAACGTCGGCATTAAATGTACTGCTTGGAAACAGCAGCCGGCGTGCAGTAGTGTGTTTACAGCGAACAGCTGATGGAGATACGCTAAATACTGGATCCAGAGTTGTTGTTTCAAGTTTTCATCAGTCAGAAAATCTTAACACAGATCCAAAGTCGGTCTCCTCCTCTCAAAACAAGCGGAACAGCTGATTACAGCAGGTAATTAAGCTCGCTAAACATCATGTTCCTCTGAGCTCAGGACAAATACGGTGCCTTGCGAAAGTATTCGGCCCCCTTGAACTTTTCGACCTTTAGATCTTTACATAAAGATATAAAATTGTAATTTTTTGTGAAGAATCAACAACAAGTGGGACACAATCATGAAGTGGAACGAAATTTATTGGATATTTCAAACCTTTTTAACAAATAAAAAACTGAAAAATTGGGCGTGCAAAATTATTCAGCCCCTTTACTTTCAGTG
>NC_060150.1:24738702-24751868 GCF_021292245.1 Micropterus dolomieu
GGCCGCACCTAATATCTAGTCTGTGTTCAGCTCTGCATGTGACCTGACCTGTTGTGCTCACTGTAGCTGTGGCCTTCTCACAGCCTGATCACTGCTGTGATTTATCCTCAGTACCTGAGGGCCAGAACACATAAATATATATTTAAAACCTGTAAACTCCTACCATCCATAAAAATGATTAAAGTCCCTATTTTGGTTAACTCTGCACCCTCCCACAACAACTGGGTTTGATTTGTCAGGGTAAACCAGATGCAGGTGATGTTCCACACTCTGTTCCAGGGATGCAGTAAATCAAAACCAGAACAGGTCTGAATCTGATGAGCTCTGCAACAAACCTGATACCCACTCAGGTCTTGGCCAGGACCTGTGGACATACCTATAGGCTTAGGACTATAGATTTCCCGTGGGTCTGTGCTGTGCCGTCTTCACCCTGAACTTGCACCTCACAGTTGTTTTATTACCACCTAGTAAGCACTAATTCAGCCAGGGACGCAAAATGATGCAAGCCAAAGAAATCCGCTGAGTGTGGGTAGCTTTCATCGCATTTCCATTTACCAGATAGCTGTGATCCTGCGCTGTCAGCTTTAAAAAGCTTATCACCTGGGGAGGCAAGAGCAGTGTTGGGCTTGAGACACAAACAATTAAGATGTTACTCATTACTTTTTTAAATAGTACTAAAAGGTCTTGCTGGGAGCAGTTCTGCTTTAACAGTCCTTCCAAAATTCAGCAAGAGTTGATGTTCTTCTCATTTTTGCTGATTAAACTCAAAACAGCAGGGAAACCTTTACCCAGAGTGAGAGGAACTAATTTTGTATTTCAATTGACTGTAGTTGTATTGCACCTTTCTAGTCTTCTGACCACTCAAAGTGCTTTACATGTCACAGTCACCCCTTTCACACACATTCATACACTGATGGTGGAGGCCGCCATGCAAGGTGCCAAGTGCCCACCAGAAATAAAATAAACATTCACACACACTCATACACCCATGGCACAGCAATTTGGGGTTCAGCATCTTGCCCAAGTACACTTTGACATGCGGGCTGGGGAGAGTGATTGTTGGACTGGAGACAAAAACACAACTCCAAATAAAGGCTAACATTGCTGCATGACATGTTCTCCATATCCTTTATGACGGGATATTACAGTATGTCATTGTTGTGTTTACAGAAGATGTCAGAAGAATTTGTATTAAAAGTGTTTTTATGTTTTAAAACATGGCTAGAGGGGATCTTTAATGTGTGCTGATCACCTTGTATTTTGAGCCATTCTAAATGGAGACATCCTTTTTCACAGGAAGGTGTCACTTGCAAAACATGCTGCTCACAGGAACCAGGAATCAGGCCAGTATCAACATTTAACCATACAGATGATTCAAAAAAATCTTTGATATGAAGGAAACCACAACAGTTTGTGTGTTTTCTCAACACATTTAGCTAAATCTTGCATTTGTTATTATAACTGTTTGTGTAATTAGATGTTTGCCCTGAGAAAGACCTGATGATACATCATATACTGTAAATACTATACTGTCATGCTATGAAGGGAATAAGTCACAGGGATATATTTCCACAAACATGTCAGTCAGTAGAAAAACTGTTAAATGAAAAATGACAGAGAACTCCGCAGGCGATAGGAGAAATCGTATAACCAAATTAACATGTGCATCATTCCAGTTGTCAAGCCTGTTCTCTACTTTATTGGTATTTTTAAGTCAGGATGAACCTGAGGAATGGAACAACCATTAAAACAAACAATGATTCTGTTTTCTCTGGCAGAGAGCTACTTTTCAGGGGGAAAGAGAAGAAAAAGAGAGGGGAAAGAAAACAACGCGGCTGCTTTTCTGGCAGGGACGTGAGATGGGGTGGTAGGGAGCCCAGAGCGGTGCTCGTGCCAGCACATCCACATGTCATCTCTGTTTAGACACACCTTGGAGAATGTGACCTCTTTCCAAGCCTGGCCTGGCAAGGGGTCCACGGAGGAGGGAGGAAAAGCCCCGGATTGTTGCCAACCTGCACCAGAAAGCTGCCTCCCACTGTGTGCATGCATGCGTATGTGAGCATACTGTATGACTCACTTTATGGATGGTATGTGTGCATTTGCGTGCGGGTATGCAGATTAATGACGTGGACTCTGGCAGATCAAACACTCAGAGGCTCGTTAACTTCATTGTGGACAGTATCGCCACCAACTTGGTTCAAGAATCCTCCCTTCTGCCACCCTAGACTTGTGTTTTGGCCTTTGTGACACTTTTTTGGTTGCAGAGGTGACATGAGTGAACACACCCTGCCGATAGTAAAATTCTTTAGGGGAAGCCATGTCAGAAATTACCCATCACAATAGTAGATTTGAGATGGCAGCTTAGCAGCGAGAGGCCACCCACAGTCTCCCAAGGTTGTGGGAAGACAGTGGGAGATGGGGTGTAGAGTTGACAGGCAGGCAAAAAGGCATTCACCTGTGTACGAGAGGGATAAGCAAGCCGCCAGCCACACAAAGTACAGACACAGCAGAATCCTGCTCCCTGCCCGTCATTTGGCGTCCGGCAGCGAGGGATAACTGAATTACAGTAGCAGCAAAAAGCTAATCTCACTTCCTCTGTGGGGGCCGCATGTGTGTGCACTTGCATGCCTGTCTGTGGGGTGTTGTAAGTGTTCGTTTGTGCGGCCATGTGCACTCATTCAGGCTCAGCATGGATTTTGGAAAGCATGTTATCCTGACAGCGAGAGTGTATGTTTACTAGATGAAGATGATGGCTCACAACCAACTTTCCTGCAGGGACCAGAAGGTGAGGAGTAATAAAGGTGAGGTGCATACAATTGTCTGTGTGTGGGGGGGGGCAGCTTGTTTACATATTCGGTGCATGTGTCCACCTGTTAAAGCACACCTATTGCTAACTCAACTTGACGAGCTGTCATCTAAGATGAGGCTGAGTCAACTAGCATTTGTAAAGCCTCCAGTGATTTCCAAGATGGACAGTATCCAACAGTATTTGTTTGCAAGTCTCATTCTAGTTGTGTGTCTGTCATTGATCTGATTGTTTATTAGCCACAACCTCAACACAGTGAACAGTATGCAACAAAATGTCACAGTTACACGTTTAGTCCAGTGGCGTGCAGAGAAGCTTGGGGCAAACTTCAAGGCTAGCTGAAACCTACAAAGACTGGACAAACCACACATAAAGATTATCTCCAACAACATGCACACTGATGATTTTATCAGCTACTTTCCACAACTGACCCAAACTGGAATAGACCCAGTCCAGCTTGGTCTGATCAGTCATCCTGCCCAGATCATACTCATAATCGTTTAAATTGTTTAGCTACTGTAAATAGTAACATCAGGATACTAACATGCTTGCGATGACAATTCTAACAATGTTGCTGATTTTTAGCAGGTATGTTGTAAACCATGTTCATCTTGGTTTAGCCAGTTATCGTGCAAAAATTAACCATTTAGCACTAAACACAAAATACAGCTGATGCTGATGGGAGTCATTAGTTTTAAAGGGGATTTGTCACTACCCCAAAAAATTAAAACTAAGTGTGAAATCTTTTCACACAAAAGTTATGTGGCAGACATCAGGGTTGTTAGTTGGGTGTAAGAAAGAAAGAAAGAACAAGGGTCTCATTTATAAAACTGTGCGTAGAAAATTGTACGTATGCCCAAAAGCCAAAAATGGCGTTCGACAATGGCGTTTGGCTCGAAAAGGCAACGAACATCTGATGACAATAGGCAATATGAAACTATGTCCTCGTATTTGCTCGACTGACGCACTGAAAACGGCATCAATTTAAATGTAATTTGTCCTGTTCGTCTTATTTATGAGAATAAATTGCACTGCATGCAAGTATTAAATAATATGATTCCTGATTAAACAGTACAACTTATTTGAGGCGTTCTTTTGCAGAAACAGATATCTGCATTTGTGTTTATTATCCTAAATCTGGATACTTGTGTGCGCTGCAAATTATCTTAAATTGGGTGGGTTTTTTTGCACACTTCAGGGAAAGTCAAACGGTTTCATCCTTCTTCCATGTGAGTCGACATTTCTCATTTCTCTTCTTTATGTGCCTACTCATGGTTCAGAGTTTACTTACAGGAACGCACATTCTCCCGTCAAGTTTGTTTTTCATAGATCGCAACCTTTGCTTGGGAAGTGCCCTACGCACGTTTCCAGCCCTGTTTTGTACGTACGCACTGTTTATAAATGAGACCCCAGGTCTTTTTTCCCCTGGGAGACTGGGTTTTGCATTCCGCAAAATGTTTTTGTAAGGTGATTTCTGGTGTGTTTTCCTGTTTAGTTTGTTTTGTTTGGGCTGGTGTGAAAGCTGTATATTGAACAGCAGAACTACCTAGAAGTTAGGTATCAGTCCAGTGGCCTGTACTACGAAGCGAGGTAACTGGCTTATCCAGGTAACTTCAGGAGTAATTTTGTGACGTCAGGTGTAACTTCCTGATCAACCTGTAATAGAAAGGTGGATGGGTTTTACCTGCGGTCTGTTGCCATGGCAATTTACGCTGCACACTAAACTGCTCCAAGCAGGTTTTGTTCGTGGTTAACACGAGGTTATCCTGCATACGTGGACTACACACCACAACTGTACTCAGTATTAATGATGAGAAGTAGATATTAATACACACCACTTGATAAAATATGTTTAGATTTCATCCTGACTTTCATCCACGGTGCATGATAATATAGCGTTCTGGGCTAACTCACCTATTTCCTCACTGCTAAATCCAATCATGAAGTCCAATATAATTTTCCACTGCGTATGCAATACAAGGCAAGTCAAGCATGTGGGTCCTTGAAAAAAAACAGTTTTTCAGAGAGTTTCTCTCATAAATGTATGAATACAATGTCAGAGAATAGTTTTTAACTTGTAGATTTGTTATTATTAGTTTCTCGTAAATCTACCACATTGAAATTCTTTTCTCCTCTCCCCTGGATCCAATTATTTTATGGACATAATCTTAATGGTATTACAGTGCCTTGCGAAAGTATTCGGCCCCCTTGAACTTTTTGACCTTTTGCCACATTTCAGGCTTCAAACATAAAGATATAACATTTTTATTTTTTGTGAAGAATCAACAACAAGTGGGACACAATTATGAAGTGGAACGAAATTTATTGGATATTTCAAACCTTTTTAACAAATAAAAAACTTTTGGGCGTGCAAAATTATTCAGCCCCCTTTACTTTCAATGCTGCAAACTCTCTCCAGAAGTTCAGTGAGGATCTCTGAATGATCCAATGTTGACCTAAATGACTAATGATGATAAATAGAATCCACCTGTGTGAAATCAAGTCTCCGTATAAATGCACCTGCTCTGTGATAGTCTCAGAGGTCCGTTAAAAGCGCAGAGAGCATCATGAAGAACAAGGAACACACCAGGCAGGTCCGAGATACTGTTGTGGAGAAGTTTAAAGCCGGATTTGGATACAAAAAGATTTCCCAAGCTTTAAACATCCCAAGGAGCACTGTGCAAGCGATAATATTGAAATGGAAGGAGTATCAGACCACTGCAAATCTACGAAGACCCGGCCGTCCCTCTAAACTTTCAGCTCATACAAGGAGAAGACTGATCAGAGATGCAGCCAAGAGGCCCATGATCGCTCTGGATGAACTGCAGAGATCTACAGCTGAGATGGGACAACTCAGTCGTATACTGCACAAATCTGGCCTTTATGGAAGAGTGGCAAGAAGAAAGCCATTTCTTAAAGATATCCATAAAAAGTCTCGTTTAAAGTTTGCCACAAGCCACCTGGGAGACACACCAAACATGTGGAAGAAGGTGCTCTGGTCAGATGAAACCAAAATCGAACTTTTTGGCAACAATGCAAAACGTTATGTTTGGCGTAAAGGCAACACAGCTCATCACCCTGAACACACCATCCCCACTGTCAAACATGGTGGTGACAGCATCATGGTTTGGGCCTGCTTTTCTTCAGCAGGGACAGGGAAGATGGTTAAAATTGATGGGAAGATGGATGGAGCCAAATACAGGACCATTCTGGAAGAAAACCTGATGGAGTCTGCAAAAGACCTGAGACTGGGACGGAGATTTGTCTTCCAACAAGACAATGATCCAAAACATAAAGCAAAATCTACACTGGAATGGTTCACAAATAAACATATCCAGGTGTTAGAATGGCCAAGTCAAAGTCCAGACCTGAATCCAATCGAGAATCTGTGGAAACTGAAAACTGCTGTTCACAAACGCTCTCCATCCAACCTCACTGAGCTCGAGCTGTTTTGCAAGGAGGAATGGGCAAAAATTTCAGTCTCTCGGTGTGCAAAACTGATATAGACGTACCCCAAGCGATTTACAGCTGTAATCGCAGCAAAAGGTGGCGCTACAAAGTATTAACTTAAGGGGGCTGAATAATTTTGCACGCCCAATTTTTCAGTTTTTTATTTGTTAAAAAAGTTTGAAATATCCAATAAATTTCGTTCCACTTCATGATTGTGTCCCACTTGTTGTTGGTTCTTCACAAAAAATTACAGTTTTATATCTTTATGTTTGAAGCCTGAAATGTGGCAAAAGGTCGAAAAGTTCAAGGGGGCCGAATACTTTCGCAAGGCACTGTACCTCAGTTTTTTAAGGAAGCGGTTATTAAACCACTTCTAGACTTCTTTAGACAGTTACAGACCGATATCTAACTTTCCTTTCATATCCATGATCCTTGAAAAAATCGTGGCAAATCAATTCTGTGAATTTTTGCATAGCAACAACTTATTTGAAAAATTTCAGTCATTTTTCAGAATGCATCACAGTACAGAGACAGCACTGGTAAAAATTTCTAATGATCTTTTAACAGCATCAGATAAGGGACTAGTCTCTGTATTAGTCTTATTAGATCGAAGTGCGGCATTTGATACAATTGATCACCATATTTTACTACAGAGACTTGAACACTTAATCAGCATTAAAGGAACTGCTTTAAGCTGGTTTAAATCCTACTTATCAGATCGCAGTTTGTACATGTAAACAATAAGTCTTCTCTGCACAGCAGAGTTAACCATGGAGTTCCCCAAGGTTCAGTCCTTAGACCTATATTATTCACCTTGTATATGCTTCCGCTAGGTAATATCATTAGGAACCACAGTATAAACTTTCATTGTTATGCTGATGACACTCAGTTATACCTTTCTATCAGACCTGATGAAACCAACCAGTCAGCTAGGCTTCAAATGTGCATTAAGGATTTGAAGACCTGTATGTCTTATAATTTCTTGATGTTGAACTCTGAAAATTGAGGTTGTAGTACTTGGACCCAAACTCCTCCGAGACACATTGTCTGCAGACATAGTTGCCTTCGATGGCATTGCCTTGGCCTCCAGCACCACCGTGAGGAATCTGGGAGTTACTTTTGATCAAGACCTGTCTTTCAACGCACACATAAAGCAAACTACAAGGACTGCCTATTTTCACCTTCGCAATATTAAAATTAGAAACCTTCTGCATCGAGATGATGCAGAGAAACTTGTTTGACTACTGTAACTTTCAGGCTGCTCAAAAAAATCTCTTAAGTCTCTCCAGTTAATACAAAACGCTGCTGCACGCATACTGACAAGAACCAGCAGGAGAGATCATATCACCCCTGTTTTAGTAACTTTGCACTGGCTCCCGGTAAATTTGAGAATTGATTTTAAAATACTTCTTACATACAAAGCCCTTAATGGTCAGGCACCATCTTATTTAAAAGAACTCCTTAAACCATACTGCCCCACTAGAACACTGCGTTCCCAAAATGCAGGGCTACTTGTAGTGCCTAGGATCTCCAGATGTAGAATAGGAGCCACAACCTTTAGCCATCAGGCACCTCAGCTGTGGAATCAGACCCCTGTCTGGGTTCAGGAAGCAACCAACATTTCCATATTTAAGAGTAGGCTAAAAACTTTTCTTTTTAGTAAAGCTTTTAGCGAGGGATGGTTTTTCTGTATTTTGTGAGAAGGCTTATAGTTTGGGCTACGGTATTTTATGAATTTTTTATACATTTTATTTGTCTATTTTATTTTATTGTATTTATTATTAGTTTTATAATTGTTTATTTTATTGTTGTTTTTTAATGTGTGTTTCTTATGTGTTAACATTTTCTGCAAATTCAATGTGTGTTTTCTGTAAAGTGTATTGGGACCACACAGCTGGTGATTTTACACTTTTAATAAACTTTAACTTTAACTTTAAAATAGTGTAGTATTACATCCTTGGCTTCTAGTTTGATTAAATGATTAGTTTGACAAAGTAATCCATATTTTTTTCCCAGAATCCCAATGTGTATCGGTATTGACACTCAAAAAATAAGTGCAGAATTGTCTCGTCTTCATCTTTGCAGAATTCACATTTTTGATCAATATCTATAAATTTTGACAACATTTGGTTAGTAGGGTATATGTTAGGCGCGATATTGTAATGCATTTCTTTCACTTTATTGGGTATAACAAATTTAAATGGAAGTTGCCAGCGCCATGTTTGCTCTCCTGATCACAGCATAAGTGACGTAGATAGTGACATGTGCAAAAATGTCCCAATTCTGCTCTTCACAGCTTCACAGGGCCCTTGCACACTTACTCCGCTAAGTGCACTTTAAACAAGTGTCCACTTCGAGGCAGACTTTAGGGCGTAGTGTGGATATTGGGACAGGGCCTTGGTGTCACTCGAAAGTTCAGTTCAGCGGCTAATTTGAATAGAAGCTATCGTAGTTGTTTACATTCAAATCGGCGTTATTACGGTTTTAATGACATACGAGCCACGTCTGCCGGCAAATATGAAACAATGCGGCAGCAGTCCCTGGGGTTTTATTGATGGAAAAATGTGTTTTGGACTAAATATTTGTACTGGATTGGATCATCTGGACCTCTGACAATGTAACAAGACCATTTTGTTGGAATATAATCGATAGGTGGATTGCTATGAGGCTTCATAGGTGAGTCGTGTCAATTTTGCTTGTACTGGTTGGTCTGAAAGAAGCACTTATTGTACCCGCTCTGGGCTTTGTATCTTGAAATGGTTTGCATTGGTCGAATCACGAGGGTTTTAGCTTTCAAATGGTGTGTCATATGAGTATGAAGCTAACATAGCAGTTGTGTGCACATACTGAAAGCTGCCGCCAGGACCTGACGGCCCATGGGTGGGAATGTTAAGTGGTAAATAAATGATATGATTTTCATTTTGACATGAACAATCCATGTCACATTAAAATCAAATCACAACATAAATAAAACAAACTAATGAGGTGCATTGCATTTCAGTGTTGTCCAGAGAGCAGTGCTCAGAGCCCAATACACAATGTAGTTACATTTGTAAAAACAGCAGAAAATAGACGTAGCATAATATGGCAACAATATGGTGGAAAACCTTCAGATGAAACAGATGACCTCCTTTTCTCTTGTTCTCCCTCTTTCTGTGTGTGTGTGTGTGTGTGTGCGCGCGTCTGTGCGTCCAGAACTCAGCTGTATCCCACAGATCAAGTTCTAGTAAGACCTCCGTTCAGGTGACATGGACATCAGAAGCGACAGCAAACTCAAAACCAATTCAGTTCCAGTAAGGTTGAATTCAATAATTTTGTCCTATTCCATTCTGTTCTTTTCTATGTCATGCCATGCTCAAGTGGTTCAGAAAAGTGAACCACTACTCTGCATAATCTCTATGTGTTTCTAACTTGATTCATAAAAACTGGTTTTGCTGTATCTGCAGTGCATCCTTCGTGCAGGATTTCAAGACCTTCTGGGTTGATGTTACAAGTCCTGCCCTGACCTTCATTAATACCGGAACTGGTGGAAGTCCCCCCATTACACCAACAATAACCGGTTCCACGACTACGCCAATAACATCATCTAAAATACAACAACCTGATGTAAGTAATAATGATGATTAGGAGCACGTTATTAAAGGAGACCTATTATGCTTTTCCACATTTTATGACTTATCTACAATGTTGGATGTTCATGTTAAACATGGCCAAAGCTTCAAAAAATGAGGTTAAAGCTGTTAAAAGAAATCCCTGTGAGCAAAAATCTCAGATTTCCTCCTGTTCTGAACACTCTGTTTTGAACTGCTTTTTCTACCAAGAGCTCCGTTCTATGTATTACCGAGCAAGAAGGAGCTGGTGTTCCATATATGGGCATAGCAACGGTCCAGCAATGGCTCAGTCTGCCTGTTCTGCCCAGCAACAACAACAGCCTGGTAACATGCTTCAGGTCTTGGCCAATCAGAAAACAGTGGGCCATCGCTATTGGGTTTACCCCTACACGTGCCTGCGCGGCACTGATACATTTTGTCTACGGCCACCCACAGCGTGGGCCTGTCCTACGTCCACACCTTGTATATAAACAACGGTGAGACCCAGCCATCGGCTCCCAATTTTCTTCAGCACTGAGCTGTCTTAAGAGCTATTCTAAAGAGAAGAAGATTAAAGAGAAAAATGTCTGCTCGCAAGCTTACCGGCCCAGGGCGAGGTGCCGCTCCTTCCGTACAGGTGTGCAGCGTCTGTCACATGGGCTACATCATGCCCGGGGATCTCCATCCTCGCTGCGAGGCGTGTCTCGGCCCGGAGCACTCACTCCCAGCTCACAATGCCGTTCTGCGCCCTCCTCACCCCCGATGACCGGCTGCCCGATGATTTCACCGTTCAGCAGGAAGAGGTGTGGAAGCCCACTCACTCCTTGGATGAAGTCCTCAGCCTGCTGTTGCCAGTCGTCCTCCTCTTCTGTCCACGGGTCTCCCAGTGGCTCGACGTTCTCCCTGTCCCCGGCGATTGCCGACCCCGAGGCGGGGGACTCTGACCCCGAGGATTGCTTCCTCATTCACTCCACCACCATGACTGAGGAAGAAAAGGAGAAATCAGCAAAGGGGCAAGCGCGCAGCTCACAAAATGCGCTGCTGTAGCCATCACCGCCGCCCGGATATGTGTCTGGCTGACACAGATTCATCGTATCCTGTGGCTCCCTGTCATTTAATTAACGTTATAAAATGTCATATTTTTTATCTAATTGTTTACACTGGTGCATAGGCGTGAGCAGTGAAATTGAGGATTAGTTATTGTAGAGATACATTTTGTCATCAATTTAGAATTTATTATTTCATTTGAAGTCTTTTGTGAGTCTTTAACAATAAAATGGCGTTTGTTTTCACTCTGGAATTCAAGCATTATACCTGGCTAGGTAAATATGAAAATCCAGATTTATTATTTCAAATGTATATAATTCATAACAAATCATCTAATCGGACTTTGCATATAGAGCAGGTCCAGACAGTACTCTGTTTAATATTATTTAAAGAGACAATTCCCAATTCCCCAACAGTGTATGACAACTGCTTTATTGAACCCAGATTATATTAGATTCACAGTCAACATGAGCAAGGGGAAAGGAGATATTTGCTAAAAAAAATAGTAAGTTGAAACAGAGGAAAGGAAAGGAATTAGAGATGATAATGCAGCCTGCATTTTATGATAGTGAATTTGGTTCTGGTTCAGCATTGTGTGGGTCTGTGTTTTAGCATAAATTTTGGTCTGCTGTGTGTGTGAGGGTCTGGCAGTTTTGCTCCAGAATACTTGGTGACCTGAACTGACGGGCACCCGTTAACTGGTGTAATACATTTGATTTATCATCATCCACAGACTGCAGACATTAGTTAAATAAGCATGGATATTGTAACCATTGTAAGATTTTAGTTCACTGAAGAACGCACCTGCAATGTACTAGGTTTCCTTATGACCTGGAAAACTGATTTAAATGTGCTGATTTGCATACATTTGCCAGGACACTGCAGGTGAATAGAACAAACAAAATAACCTAAGCATATCACCACAGAACTTCCTCAATAACTTACATCAAGAGTAAGGTTTTTTTTGTTCAAATGTTATGTTTAAATGTACAGATTAGCTTGTTTTGGTTAATTTAGAAGAAATCTACGGGTGCAAACACATGAAGGGTAGAAGGCTCAAAACAAACACCATCTAAATTTGTATTTTGGAAGTGTTCTTTCCATTAGAGTAAAAGAAGACGTAAAAGCAAAATAGACCAAAATCTCAAAATTGATCACTGCATGATTAAAAAGTGTCCTGCCTTAAACAGCAACTTCAACATTTTGAGGGTAGGCTCCTCATCTGATAACTATTCTTTCTATTAGTTTGTTGTATGCTGATAGATCTTTACTGATACAGACAGCCCTGTCACAAATGTGAAACTAAGTCCTTCAGTCAAGTCTCCATCAGTTATTGGGTGTGTGTGCGCGCGCATGCGCGTGTGTGTAAAATAACAATAATAATAATAATGTATTTGATCAAAACATTAATGTATTCAGGCAATTCAGTATTCTGTCGTTTGGGTGTGTGAAGCTGTAGGTTATCTTGCATGTCCAACCCTTCATGCAGTCATTTATTCTAAATATATACTTGAATCTAGTAGAAGTTCCCTTTTTTCACTTTGAGCCCCTGACCCCCAAAGTTACCACCAATACAGATTCGATACCTTGCGTAAAATGCCACCCGTTGAAGCCATAGTAGTTGATTGGTAACCTATTATTATTTTTGTTGTTGTTATGGACAACCAAGGTTATTTTGCCTATTTTCTTTTTTTCTTGTTTCAAATAACTGTTATATAAATATTAGGAAACTGTATCAGATCCTCCTCATCTTAATTAGATCCTCCTCACCCTTAGTGTCATACAGGGAAAGACTACAACTTGGAAGTGTTTTTGTATTTTAATGAGAGAGGAGGAGTGAAATAGCGACCAAATGTTGTTTGTGTGTGTTGTGGGAAACAAATTTACCATAAGTAAATTTGATACATTTGTTGTTATCTTTTGATCAATAAACTAAATTGATAGATCTCCGTGAGTGGTTTTTCCTTTAGTGAGTCGCAAACCTCTTTTGGTGTCTTTTGACAAGCAACTTACTGTAAAACAGTCAATAACTGGCAGCAATTGTCAAGCTACTTACTGTAAAACAAATCACATTAAATAGCTGGCAGCAATTGACAAGCAATTTACTGTGAAACAAATCACAGTAAATAACTGGCAGCAATTGACAAGCAACTTACTGTAAAACAAATCACAGTAGATAACTGGCAGCAATTGACCAGTAACTTACTGTGAAACAAATCACAGTAAATAACTGGCAGCAAATGACCAGTAACTTACTGTGAAACAAATCACAG
>NC_060150.1:24751968-24764516 GCF_021292245.1 Micropterus dolomieu
GTAACCGACGCAGTTCAAGTTCCCTCGAAGGGGAACGTCTCGGGTTACGTATGTAACCCTGGTTCCCCGAGAAGGGGAACGAGACACTGCGTCGGCCCGCCGCACCTCTCTCCCCGCCTGAAGCGCCTGCTTCATAGTTTAAGCTAATGATGAGTGTGTACAGGTGTGCTTTATACTCCTCCGGTTATTCCGTCACACCTTACCGTTCTAGCAACAAGCCAATAGGATTGGAGTGATTTCATTCACGTTCAGACCTGCTTCGCCTAGAGGCGTTCCCATAGTGTCGTAACCGACGCAGTGTCTCGTTCCCCTTCTCGGGGAACCAGGGTTACATACGTAACCCGAGACGTTCTATTCAATTCAATTCAATTCAATTTTATTTATATAGCGCCAAATTCACAACAACAGTTATCTCACAGCGCTTTTCATAAAAGAGCAGGTCTAGACCGTACTCTATGATGCTATTTACAGAAGCCCAACAGTTCCCACCAAGAGCAAGCACTAGGCGACAGAGGCAAGGAAAAACTTCCTTATGGCACAGAGGCACAGAGGAATAAATTACATCAGGATTTAGATACACACACAATTCTTGTTCGTTGGATCAATTCAATGTTGGTTTGGGTCTTTTCGTGTGATTTGTTCACATAAGAACAATATAGAATATTATCAGACTCATCCTTTAGGGTTAGAGAAAGATTGTGGTTACGGTATTTTTAAAAACAAATGTTAATTGCAGGTCTGTAACAGGTTGCAAACCCAATCACCTGCATGAAAGTGTGAGGCACTACATGCCCGTGCACCACCCTGACCTCAATACCCTTTTTTTCCACCTTGCCAAATGGAAAAGGACACAGGATACTTAATGCATTGGCACTGAATGTTGGTACTGGATGAAAACTGTTATGGGTGTAAGCCTGGTAGGCCTATTAGACAGGTAGGAAGGTTGGTTTGGCTGTGTTCACTCTGCTCTTGTTTCTTGTCTGAAAGAAACACATGCATCGGACTCTTTCTGTCTGACTTCTTAGTCATCTTCTTAGTGATGTCACCGTGATCTCATCTGTTACTATGTTAAAATAAATGATACATAATCTATCACACTTAACTAGCTGGAGATTTTTCCAAGTATTGCAATGGCTGATGAAATATCACCTTCTTTGCTGTAGTGTGAATATCATTTCTGTTACTGCTTGCTTCTGTAAAGTGTAACAATATCACAGAAATCTTTCAGCTTAAACAAGATGAGCAGCAGTTATTAAAAAGCTGAGCTAATGATAAGAGTCAAACTTTCACCAATTGTGCTCTTCTAAGTAAACTCTAAGCATCATTCCAAAGCAAAACAAAAAGAGCTGGAAGCGGATCATTCAGCTCTGTCTGTTTCATGCATCTCTCCAACAGGACAAATCCAGATCCATACAGATACCTTCATCAGCCCTGACAAGGTTGACATTTCCACACCTCAGCTTGTTGGAAAGGATGGATGTCCCGATATCCTCAAAGCACATGGTGAGATTCTGCCCAGGGGGGTGTTTACAGTAGTACTAGCTGATTTTGATAACCCCTTGGCCTTTCCTTGAAACATCTGCACTGCAGTATAATCAGGAAGGGAGTTGGTAACCATCTATATTAGACCGGTGTGTAAACGTAATGTCACTGTTATATCGTTCTGGTTCTGTTGACTGCACCATCTGCCAGTATATCAATACCCTTTCAGAAAAAGGAGTTGTTGTTAGGTTTAACGGAGTAGATTGTACGTCATGAGAGACTGCTTCACATGAAGTCAGTTAGAAGACCTTCACATTTACTGCTTGGAGAAGAAGTCTTTGCCCATACTCTCCTCACAGAGAGAAGTTTTGTGTTGGGACAAAAGGATGAAATGGATGTGGAGTCATGAAAAATGTGGTGAGAATTGAGCAGCATTCTAACTCTGAACTGTGTTTCAGGATCACTGATGCTGATAGCCTGGATGACCACAGGATCATTGGGAATGTTGGTTGCTCGGTATCTGAAAGGAATGGCCAAAGGACAGAACCTGTGCGGGAAAGATGTCTGGTTTCTGGTGAGACTTCACACCGCATAATTGCATTTTTTATGTATCCCACATTTCGGGAAGTGACCATGAAAGAGCACCCTCTGCTACAATTGTTATTACTAGTCCTATTGCAGGAACATGGGGGCAGAAAGTGGCCCACAACCACAAATCCAGACTCAAAAGGCTCCAGAGCCAGAAACTCCTGCAGAAAGTGATAGGAAGAGAGAGGAGAGGGACAAGAAAGCACAAAACTACGGGAAAGGGAAGAAGTCAAGTTAGTAACATGCATTAAAGGGATGAGGTTGCATTCAGATGGAAAGAAACAGGAAGAAAGCGGAGCGCAGTGCATCATGGGAAGTCCCTCCACCTCAGTCTTTATAAATCTTGGTGTAAGCCTGCCTTCTCTTAGGCGCATATCTCCTGAGCTCTGTATGTGTTCGAAAATATCATATTGTACTATTTGTGTTACTCCAGGTCCATGTTGCAGTGATGAGTGTAACGGTATCTGCCAACATTGTTGCCTTCATCCTCCCCTTCTCATACGCCAAGGACTGGTCTGGGGTCAGTACAACAGCACTGCTGGGACTCACTACTCATTTTGCAGCCTCCTTTCTCACGGATCAGAATGCACAAGGATTATGAGTACTTATGTTGTTAAAAAATGAAGCCCAAAAGTGGAAGAAGTGCCAAAACTGCAGTTGAATCCTTAAAGGCCCACATTCATGACATCTGTAGAGGGGATGAATTTTTATATAACTCACCCGTTTAAAACATTAGATTTTGGCTTTGAGTTGAATTGAGAGCTTTTACTTTTTCTGAATGACATTAACACACCTCTGAAAGAGCCGTCAGATAAGAAACTGGGGAAATTAATAAGTGTCCGCAGCATATGCTTTATTGTGAGCATGTGATTCAGTCGCTGCATAATCAATTTGTTGAAGACGGAAAAGAAATTTTCTCCAGACATGAGATCGAACTCACAACCCTCTAGGTGAGAGTCATACACTTTACCAACTAAGCTAACCAAACACTGTAGGACAGAAGTTCAGTATTATGACATATTTTCTCACCCACCACCTAATGGATAAAACAATGTGCCACCTCTGCTGTATACTATTACTACTTATTCTTAACAGTTCATTGTGTAAGGTCTTTATACACAACTGAAAACATAGTTATGGATCTTATATTGCATTTCTGTTACTAGATCCTCAGAAACATTACACACTCGACCTTTTAAGGGGGGAAATTATCACAAATCTGCTAGTAAGAAACCTGAATATTCTATAAAATTATAGTCATACATTAATGAGAGAAACACTCTGAAAATAGTGGGGGGTTTTATCAAGGTTTTTATTAAAGCTACAACATCACACACACACCTCTACCGTGTAGTGTTATGCATGCAGTGGGAAATTACCTCAGAAATGGTGGTGGCTTGCGCACCCCACTGTGTATGCAAGCGTGCTATATTTTCATATCTTTTTAACACCGCTATGTTCAAGGGCGTCACTTTGTGTTGAAAAGTGGTGGGGACACAAGGGCTTAGATCAGGGGTGTAACGATACACTTGTGTCACGAGACGTGATGATGCATGAGAATGAGACGAGGAGATTTTTAATACTATTTTGAAGAAATATGAAATGCTGAAACATATGTATATATATATAGATAGATAGATAGAAATGGTGTCTCACAAAAGTGAGTAAATAATTGTTTATATCATACCAGTGAAGCCATTTGAAATAAACATTGCAAACAGTTGTATGTCAGTGACTGTCAGTTGTGCTGTTTGCAGGGAGCCCATCCTGTTTTAGGCTGCCTGGTTGTGATCCTCATGTTCCTCCAGCTCCTACTGGCTCTGCTTCGCTGTGGACCACAACATCCACAGTAGGTACCCCCGCTGTGTGTGTGTGTGTGTGTGTGTGTGTGTGTGTGTGTGTGTGCGCGTGTGTGCGTGTGTGTGTGTGATTCAACAAGTCTTCAAATCTAAATAACAAAATAGATAAAATCGGTAAAAAATAGGTAAAATAGGTAAAATCAACACATTTATCAGTGCTCTGCTGTAACTGGCTTATTCAGGTAACTTCAAGAGCAACTTTGTAATGTCGGGTATAACTTCCCGATAAACCTGTACTATGAAAAGTGGATGCGTTTTACCCGAGGTGTGCTGTCATAGCAATTTACACTGCATCTTTAAACTGCTCGGAGCAGGTTATCTTCATTAGTGTTTTTGATGACTATCACCCCACTTAAAAACTTAATCTTTACTCAAGGTCCACCTACTAGCTTTTCCACACTAATGCTGTCAAACTACTGTCTCGAAGTTCAAGAATATTTCATGCTTAGAAACACAGGTCATTTTGAGCAACAAACGACCAGTACTGTTTCTCCGGTGATCATTTCATGTTGTTCCTCTTTTCTTTGACAGGAGGTTTCTATTCAACTGGTCACATGCTTTAAATGGATTGGCAATAAAAGCTTTATCTGGTAAGCTCTTTCATTATGCACTGATAAATGCTCTGCAAACTCTTTAATAACAAATGTTCAAGTTCAACTACATACATACTGTCAACCCTTGCTACATGTCTCGATGAAGCTGTTTTTATGTCACATCACACAGTGGCGGCCATATTAACTGGCCTGAAGTTAATCGACAGCACTCTGGACCAATGGCTGACGAAAGTGATGGGTGGCTGTGTTGGCTGGGAGGTGTTGTTCTTTATCCTGTTTGAGGTCCATGGGAGATGGAAGGTTAACAGTACCGGTAAATACACCTTCTTATGCTGTTGTTATTTTATTATTATTATTATTGTTGTTGTTGTTGTTGTGAAGTGGCTCTTAAATGGTGCTTATTTACTGATGAGATGAAACTTCAGTGGAAGTCTGAAACACTTACATACTCTAACCTCTGTGACTCTCATTTAAGAGTGCTTATTTTTTATTTGAGGAAAATAACAGAAAATGACCTTGCACCTCTATAACGTGAGACAGGTGTGATGGAGGGGGGCGATCAAAAGTAGCAAAGAAACTCCCGCACACTGTAAAAATAAATGATTGCACATATAAATTTATAAAGCTTATATATTTGAGGGGGAAAAATACGCTCAGTGGTGGTGTCATGTGTCAACAACAACAATAACAACAACAAATGATGTTGATGATTGTCAGGCTCTTTGTTAGGTTAGATTGCACCTGAGACGAGCATTTGTGCTCAGGGAACCTTTCCTGTTCTATCAGAGTAGAGACCTTGGAGCAGACCCAACCTACCAACAACACCAAGGATCTGAAGTGACCTGAATCTGTGTCAGGGAATGCGCGGCTACAGTCTTGTCTTATATTACCATTAGTATGGAAGGCCGGATGGGTCATATAATTATATTAATAAAATAGGAAAATAAAATCATAAATATATGAATTAATAGACAATTTAATAACTAAATGAAATAGTAGGCAATGACATAAACAAAATATAGCAGCAAACAGCGATTTGTGAGTTCCAACCCTTTTGGCGCTCAGGCGATGTCAGAATAGTTTTACAGGTGTGGTTAGCATACCATATAGCATTTATATAACGAAAAATGAAACAAATTACCTTTCTTAGGAATCATTTTAACATTTTAACTTTACAAGCCTGGCTTATATGCCTATCTTAGACAGGAGTCCTCAGCCTGGAGGTTGCTCTGGTGCTGGTTCTATGGGGTGCCTTAGCAATCCTGTCTCCCTGGAGATCTTGATAATGAGCTGGTAATCAAGTCCTCCATCTAAATGTTTTGAAATTCAAATCTCAAAACAAATTCTGCTCAGTATGCCAGGATGTAGCAGGTTTCAGGAAAGTTTAGCTTGCCTTCCCTAAAAGTAAATGTGAATAAACTAATAAAGTCCTTTTAACCTCAAACACAGTGACTGGGCACTGAGGCTCCTCAGTGGGTGTAGAAATCCAAGAAGAAGTCCAAAATAACAACAAATAGCATTGAAGAACAGAGTTCCAATAGTTTTTAATTACATCTTCTAATAGTCAAATGTGCATATTTCAGTTTGATTTGTTTGATTTAGTTGTCATATAGTTTTTATTTGTAAGCATAACCTATAATTGGGATAATTATTAACGCGGACCGCCACATATTGATTTTCCAAATTTTTACTAGGAGGATTTTTTAAATAATTTTTGATTAAGGAGCTGTATTGAGGAGCATACATTCCTGCAGCCATAAGCAGAGGTAGCGTGGGTGCATGGGGCGGCCGACCCAGGGCCCACGCTGGTAGGGGGCCCACTAAGTGGACTATAAGGTAGTAATGTGCAGATCGATCCTAAAGTATCGATATTTCTGATACCAACGTTTCCTGCGCTAGGATCGATACTCATATAAAAGGATCGATATCTAAACTCAGTCATTTGGAGTGAGTGTGTTTTATTATAAGTATCTTACTGTCACCAGGATGGTCTAATTATACTCAGTTGATAGGAACTACTTTTCCTTCCGCCTGTCAAAAGTCATGCTTGTGCTACAGCCCTTTACAGCTCTTTGCAGCTCTTTGTCACAATAATAGGATGATGTTATAAAGCAGCAGTTCTGAGCAGGATATTTTTATTATAATATTATATTATTATAATTTATTATATGACAGTAGTTTGACGTTTTGTCATTTTGCAGCTTTTATTTTGAATTGGTAAGACAGCCTACTCCTTATTTCTCTCATAATTACAGAACAGGAGAGGGGAGGTCACATTAAAATAGAAAGAAAATATGTAAAAGGGATTGGTATCGGCAATACCAGCCTGGGTATTACTTGGTATTTTATCGTACAGGTATGAAGTTTCATGGAACATCACTACTATGAGCATCACGGTGATATGAGCTGATTATAGTGGACACGATCAAACATGACGATCCACCAGATCACTCATGGTGTCAATGGTAAACCGGCACAAGAACGACAATTACCAACAAACACACTAGATTCTAAGGAGACACGCTTAAATAAACATAAATCTTAAAGTAACATTTGTATTTCAAGCAAATGGCAAACTTATTAGCACATTTGAACAAAACTCTTAACAAAACCCTTCACTCTCATGGATCTTGGGAGGGGCGGAGGCTGCGTGTGTCCACTGGAAGCCTCTCAGAAGCATTTCAGCAGCAAAGTGTGTAGCTGCCCCACGTTAAATGACTTATTTTTAATTGTCCTTTTTGTGCTTCTACTACATTCTTCAAAGCTCTCTGTGCATCGCTTTCGTTTCTCGTCTTGACGGGTGCATCTTGAAACTGCCACAGGGAGAATAAGAGCGTTTTACCTGCTGGACTTGTTTAAATTTTGCTGATTTGGTGATTAGTGCTTACTTTTCGTGCTTATACTATGATTAAGTAGGTTACGTAGTAAAAATGTTTCTTTTTTTGTCTGATTTAACTGTTTATTGGTGACATACGATCGGAAGTCTGTAACAGGTATCTTATTTTGAAAATTTACCGTTTCTCTGCCGTTTCTGTGTCTGACTTCCTGCCCGGTTCATCCTCTGCGCTGTGCTGCTTGACGCTGGGACGCTTCCTGGACGCACTGCAGCGCTTCTGGTGTGAGCACAAACATTTAGTAGAATGGCTGCTCCGGCAGCAGCGAAGCAGACAGACTCTGTGGACTTTCGGAGCGAGTCTATGGTCATGTAAACTTGGTTAATATGACTTTGTAGCAGGTGGGCCCACGATGAAGCTCCGCCCCCACTGTGCTAACAGTCTAGCTCCGCCCCCGCCTGCAGCACCTCCTGGCTCCCCCCGAGTAGCAGACACCACACACTCACTGCTAAAATGTAGATAAACTGTTGAAATATCCTGTAGCAGCTTTAACAGTTCTCTTTTCTTTGGATTATAGATACTTTGGAACCAAAAAGGGTAAGAGAAAATTGGCTAAAAGTATATTTTAGAAAACAATAACATTTGGTAATGGAAATTGTATTGTTTTGTAGATAACAGTTGATGTCCCATTGATGGTTCTGTTCTTCCTGGGAAACTTGACCTTTGTTGTGGCATTGTTGGTTGGAATTGGGACAGCATAAGAAGAGAATGAAGAATGATGGAGGAAAAACAACCTGCCAAAGCATTTCTATTATTATAGACCATGAATTTGCCAAACTGATGCATCGATATAAAAATTTTTTTATTGAAGTGCTTTAACATTTTCATTAACTGTCTAATTTGTAAGATTTAAATGTAGATGTGAATAGTTGTACTCTGTAAACATTTAGTTAACTCACAACTAATATGAAGGTTATGTAAACATGCGTATGCTTATAAATATGTAAGTAGATAATCTCAGAGATGATATGCAACATCTCTACTATAATTTTAAGTTATAGTATAAAGTTATTATACTCACCACTTATTGTTAAGTAATGTTGTTTCTTGTATTTTGATTTTGACATGAGTTTCTTTTAATATTTTGTCTCCAGACACCAGATGTTTATTTTGAGCCTTATTTATATTCACGACTATAAAAGGTTAAGCAGTCATTCCTTTGCAGCAGCTCTTCAAAACACATTTCTGAATGACAAAACACCAATAATTCGTTAAGTACAAAATTAAAATGCTTCTTTCTATATATTTTCTCCACACAGCATATATTTAGCATATACATATACAGACAGATGTTGCTGTTTCTTTGAGCTACACTTGTGAAGTTAACATTTGTGGTGAGATTTATCAGTGGTCTTTCAGTGAATTTTACCTCTCATTAAGAGAAGCTCTTGTCTCATAGGCATAGGGCAGCAAGTAGATTTATTAATTTTTTTTTTAAATATTATAACTTGAGTTTCTTTTCCTACTTTTTTTCCTAGGAGACAGATGTCAAGTTTATTTTTAAAAAGCTATCAGAAAATAAACTGGTAACTGGTAAAGGGGTAAATGAGGAACATTTTATGAATACAAAAGACAAAATTATTTTTTAATACCTTGTCTCAATTTCCCTCAAACACACTGCAACTGCTCACACCCTCTGGAATAGTGTAGTGTTTGATTTCTAGGTAGCTTATTTGAAAGGTAAAATGTCTATCTAGGGATAAATTTGGATTTCACGACTTTTGTTGATGGCTTTTTCCCAGTAATTAAAAGCAATAAATACAATAAATGTAAAGTAAATTTGGGTAACAGCTGGGTTTACATTGGGTGATATTTGTAATCAAGATATTCAATTAAAAAGTTCTCAAAACCTCTTTATAGAAATGATCAGAGCAACTTGAGCTGCGTACACAGAAACATACATTAGTGATATGGAATGCAGCAGCAGCTGTATGTTTTCAATACAAAATAGAGTTTAGCACCTACATTTGTCTCTTTATTCAAAATTTGTAATTTTCAAGGACAGTAAGCAGGAACAGGTTAATTGATGAAACAGATCCACTTTCATCACAAACTGAAAAACTTTGTATTTAACTGATAAAACACACAATGTTTTTTAAGAGTAAGGCCTAATGGAATATGAACGAAAACAATTTCACTTCAGTTTCATGTCTTGTGTTTTTAAGACAAATAACTGCAAAATGTGTCTTTTTGTACAGAGTGCTACTAAAAGCAAGTAGACAAGTGGCATATTGTTCAGCATCAATGCTTTGTCAAGAGACAACTGTAATTATACCAATATCTAATCATCAATGTTCCATGTGCTAATCACTTTATCACAACATTAACTGAAATTTGTGGTGATAACCAAGTAGTAACACTTGTGTTGTCAGTCTGCAGATGTCTTAAATATATCATGTTTTGTATGTGTATGTGTGTGTGTGTGTGTGTGTTGATGCATGTTTAACCCCTGTTGTTCTGCAAGTCTATAAGACTCTTATTGTACTCTGACACTTGTTGGAGGACGCTCTTGGCCACTGAGTCGTAGTCACTCTCCTGAGTTTTCGAGGCGATGACTGATGCTGCAGTTAAGGAAAGGTCACTGGTCACTTGTGTAACCAATGGGTGGCTTTTACAAGGACAAATCACAGAACTGTTATCTTTTTGAGTGGCAACACTGCACTTCCTGTCACACACAGACAAAAACTAGGTAATGAAGAGATAAAGACACCGACATCAGAAGGATACACTCTTTCATTACAAAGTTGTTCTGCTCCAAGTGTTGCCATTTCCTCTCAAGGTTAGCCAGCTAAAACACACAGGAACAAAAACACAAGATTAGGATGAGCAGAATAACACACAAGGTCTGTAACAACCTACAATGGTTCAATTGCCTTGCAACAGGGGCCTTTCAACAGTATGTACTAAGGAAGGAATGCACATGTTTTCTACTGTACTGACCGTCCAGTCACAACACCACTTTTGTGACTATTGTAAATATTGAGAATATTATTAGCAGAGGATGAGAGTCAGGTTAAATGTTTTATACACTGCAGGAAGTCAGAAATCCTTACATACAAAGTATATTTGAAGTTTTGATCACTGCAGCAACGTGTTTGAAGTCATGGCAGAGTGGCATCTGAACTATGAAAAATAAATGCTATCCACTTGCTACACTACTCAATGTCAAAAGCTACAGTAATGATGCTTAAACCTGAGCGTGAGTCTCGTTTTCTTGCAGTTTGGTCTTCAGAGCTTCATAATTCTGGTTCAGTTCCTTCAACAGCTGTCTGAATGAATCCAGACGCTGAGTCAGCAATACTCGGTCCTGCTGTAGTCTCTGCACCAGAACAACATACATGTGGTTAGACTACAGTTGCTCTCTTTTGCAAAACAGAAACGCATAGTTTAGAGTTGTGTTTAATTAATCAACAGTAACGATCCACATTGAGCTGATGGGGATGATGTCTGTAACTGCAAATAAATATGCCTAGCAAAATACAGAGAGCCCCACACAAAGGCTAATAGCTATATACAACAAACTGCTGCCATTACTTCCTCAATTTCCAATACTGTTGCTCCAGTGGTACCTTTTTCTTCTCGTCCGCTGTGTGCCTCACAGTGTCCAGGTCTCGGTAGGTGTGCAGCTCAGACTCCATGGTGCTGACACGCTCCTTCAGGGTGCTGAGCTCACCTGTGATTTTACCCTCCAGCTGCTGCACCTTCTCCAGGTCCTGCTGCAGACGCTGGGACTCTGGATGGTGGTTAGAAAGTGATAGTTGGAGAGTTAATATTTGCTTGTTTGGCATGTTAGGTTTTTCAAAGGAGGCATACTTTACTGGTTGGTGTGTGTGTGTGTGTGTGTGTGTATTACTGACCAGTTGTCAGCCCTCTGGCAGTGCTCTCTGATTGGACCATCTCCGTCTCCTTGCTGACCAGCACTTCCTGGATGTTCCTCAGTTCACTGGCTGTCACTGTATCCACCTGACGTAGCCGCAGCATGTGCTATATACCCACACACACAGTCGTGTTTCCATTACTTCAGAGGAAATTACATCGACTTAAATTCATGTACTGGAGACTTATCCTAACCATAACTACTACTTGCCTAACCTTAAAACTTATCCTAATCTTTAAAGCAAGCCTTCATCCTAAAATTGTATCATTGATGTTATGGTGTTTTATGTACCCACAACACGAGTAATACATATCCACACACACTAAACACTTAATCTTCTCTTACACACTTCCTTTACCACGCCCCCCCCCCCCCCCCCCCCCCCCCTCAGTAGTTTCTTTCTCCAACTACTCCTCACCCCTCCTTCTTTCTTCCCCCACCTTGCTTATTTACACCACTGTTCTTTTATCTCTCTCCCTTACTGTAATATTTACATTCCTTCCTTCTTGCTATCATTCCCCGTCGCCACCTCTCCCCTTCGTCCTCCTCACCCTGCTGCAGTGTTCCAGGAGGGAGACGATGTTCTCCTGGCTCTGTGATATCTTCTCTTGCTCCTGAGGCCTGGACTCCTCAAATGACTCCAGGTACCCTGAAACAAAAGAAGAATTAAGTGGCAGTTACTACTAGCTGCATGTAATTATACTTAAACAAACATCGGGTTGTGCGGATACATTAAAGCTTCTATGTGCAGGATCTGAAAATTCTCCGACTTTTCTGACTCCAGTCACGTCACGTTTCCATGTATCTGGGTCATCCTTGATATCGTTATCTATTCATACTATGGCAACAGCTGTGCATGTACATGTAGAAGCCAGTAGCTCCTTTTTCCTCCCTCCTGCATTACTGGTGAAATATCATTGAATGATGTCTGTTGAATTATGATTTAACAGGCTAAGCCGTAATTGTTCAAATTAACTGATCAGGAGATGTTGACTATGGAAATGACCTGCAGCTCCTTCAAACTCCAAAAGCCAGGGTTTGGATTAAAGAGCAGTGGACCTTGAGACGATCCACCCAGCCAGATCAACCGGACCAGGCACCGTGGCGGGTGCCCCAGAGGAGGGGAAAGAAAAACGGAGGAATGGGAGCCATGCTGGCCCAGCTCACTCAGCTTAAGGCTGCTGCTGGCTAAGGTCCGGTCTGGACGAAATGACCAAGCAACAAGAAATCAGAGACTGTTGTGCCCGCATCTTTACAGAGACCTGCTCCATCATCCCAGATCAAGCCCTCTTTA
>NC_060150.1:24764616-24772153 GCF_021292245.1 Micropterus dolomieu
CTATGGCAACAGCTGTGCATGTACATGTAGAAGCCAGTAGCTCCTTTTTCCTCCCTCCTGCATTACTGGTGAAATATCATTGAATGATGTCTGTTGAATTATGATTTAACAGGCTAAGCCGTAATTGTTCAAATTAACTGATCAGGAGATGTTGACTATGGAAATGACCTGCAGCTCCTTCAAACTCCAAAAGCCAGGGTTTGGATTAAAGAGCAGTGGACCTTGAGACGATCCACCCAGCCAGATCAACCGGACCAGGCACCGTGGCGGGTGCCCCAGAGGAGGGGAAAGAAAAACGGAGGAATGGGAGCCATGCTGGCCCAGCTCACTCAGCTTAAGGCTGCTGCTGGCTAAGGTCCGGTCTGGACGAAATGACCAAGCAACAAGAAATCAGAGACTGTTGTGCCCGCATCTTTACAGAGACCTGCTCCATCATCCCAGATCAAGCCCTCTTTAGGCGGACTGTGTTCTGAGCTGTCTGAGTGCGAGACTCATCGGCGATGCTTGGTGCTCAAACGCAAAGGCGTTTCCTAAATGTCAGGCTTTTTATGTGAAAATGAAAACCATATTATCATCACTATCTTGTTGCAACTGGTTTATATTCTTGCAGACGCACATTCAAAAAATGCACTGCAGAATTATTTCCTGGGTGTATACTATTAACTGTATATATGGTTTTATGTTTTTTTTTTTTTAAGTTACAATATTCTAATAGACTTTTAATTTTCTGCAAAGTTATATGTGTGTAGCATGAAGGGCCTACAAACTTTCATTTAGTTATAGTTTATATATGTATCGATAAATACACTACCTTGATATTTCCATATTAGTTAAACATTTTAGATTTAGAGACATCAATATTGTAATTGTAATATGACTTGATATGGATTCAATATACAATAACTCGATATTTTCTTACTAATAACCTCTTCTTGCTACCATTTCTCTGAGATTATTATCCACCTACAATACTGACACATTATTGATATCTGGTACTGGGTAAATATTACTGTGATTTTTGATACATCACCCAGTCATGTAGGTACATCAATTATTATAAATGTTCAACTCACGGTCAATTTCCTCCTCTTTCTTCTTCAGTTCTTTGTATTTCTGCTGACACTCTCCTTGTGGACAGACAAAAACAATGGTTTAGTCCTATTGCCCGTAGGTATGTGTTTAGTAATATTTCCAAGTAAAGACACATTCAAAGTCAATTAATCAATTAGCTGATTGAGGGAAAACTAATCAAACATTTTAATAATCATAATAAAATAATAATCAATAATAATAATCACATTTTTAAATAAACACATCATATCTCAGTAAATTAAATATCTTTGTGTTTCTTGGTTGGACAGAATAAGTTGTTGGTTGTGATGGACATTTTTCAGTGTATTATAGACCAAGAAATTAATTGTGGAAACAATCAGCAGATTAGATAATAATAATAATAATAATAATAATAATTAGATAATCACTCATTGAAATTATTGTGAGTTTCAGCCATCCATCTGTTCAAATAAGAGATTGACAGTATTTGTGCAGTTCACACTGTAACACCTGGTTTCCACCAGAAGATGAAAGATGTGAAACTCATTTTAGAGGCACTTTTTCAATTTGCCAGAAAATATTATGATCGAGAAATGAAAAGTTGAAAGCAGCCATCTAGCATTACCCTGTGCGTCCTCTGAGTCCTGCTCCAGCTGCCGTATCTCCTCTGAGATTTGTACGGTCCTATCCCTGATCTCTGTAAGCCTGAACACATACACATTACACACAAGCATAAGAGTTTCAAATTTATGAATAGAACATCAGATTACTCTCTCTTCATTTAGCCATTTTTTGTGCCATTCTTTTCATCTGTAACTTCCAAATGGATCAGTTTATCACAGCCAACCATTTGAACCATCACAAATGTTTCGATAACTTCTGGCAAAAGAAGATGCAAAATTGACGACGCCATCTGATTTGGCTCCATCCAAGTAATTTATAGAATAAGAACTGATATTTGAAGTTGTGTGTCACTGTGCCCACCATTTGTTCAGTGTTTTATGATTTGCCTTCTAATCAAAGTAATAACTTAAATTAAAAATAGAATGAATAAAAAAATAAAATTGAAAATCTAACCTAACAATGCAGACAGAGATTTGTGTTCACCCTTTGTATGAATATCGTTGTTTGCATGATCCTGTTTAAATCGATATATTATAAAATAAAAGCTATAATAGTTTGAGCATTTATTCTCTCTTCATTTTTTTGGAGGGGTCATCACATTGTTACATTACGTGCGAAAAGTCACTTGACAACTTAGAAGCAGATCGACTGCAATGTCAGAGTGAGATTGAGCGAAATACTAAGAGTCAGTAGTTTAGCACAGCACAGCTTAGTATAGTCAACACATGGAAAATGGTATGTGTTTGTATAGCACCTTTCTAGTCTTTGTGACCACTCAAAGCTCTTGACACTATATCACATTCACCCCGTTCACACACATTCATACACATATAAGCAGGGGCTAAGGTGCCAACTGCTCAGCAGAAACAGAAATTAACTCATTCATACACGGTGAGCATCTTGTCCGGGGACACATGTCCCTACCTTGACAGACGCCACACAGTTTGTACATAGCAGAGTACACTGAAGTTTGTAGTTTATTTTGGAGCAGTTTTTGTGTCTTGATGGAGAGGAAAAGATTCTCGGGTTTACTGACTTACATAATCTTTTAGCTTAAGTTGTACAGATTTTATGGATATAAAACATTTGAAGATACTCCAAGAAATGACATCACAATAACCAAAAATACCAATGTAGGCACTGGCAGACCATTTCTATTGCAGAGTTCATAGGGTTAATATGAATACATACTGTCTCTCCATGCTGGCAATTTCCTGGTTATCCTCCTTCACCTGGAAAACAAAACGGCAGCCTAAATAATTTGTTTACTAACCCTAACTCTTCAAATCTGTAAAATAAAATGAAACGTTGACTCTGGTTTATAAGAAAACTAACTCAGCACTTCGTACCATACCCTATTCACATCATATTCAGTCTGAGGTCCTACAGTTAGTGTGTTGATGTTGAACTGCACTCTTGTCAGCACTAATTCAGCAAGTTAACTATCCTACGAATGTCTGTTATCAGTCTGTCTAGATTAAATAATTAATCTGATACTGTAGGTTGGTTCTCTTGATTTTATGGGAATTATATTGAAATTATCACAATTATTTATAATAATATACTTTGTTCCTATTTGTCTATTTCCTGTAGCTTTCAACTACATATCATGGAAGAAAGTAAGAGTAAATCACGATTGTTTTTCAAACAATTTTCAAATGAATGAATCTTATATTACCTTAAAGAGGTCATATTATGCTCATTTTCAGGTTCAAAATCCTATTTAGGGGTTGTACCAGAACAGGTTTACATGGTTTCATTTTCAAAAAACACCATATTTTTCGTCATATTGCACATTGCTGCAGCTTCTCTTTTCACCCTGTGTTGAACGCTTCGTTTTAGCTATGGAGTGATACATCTTGTCTCTAAATGATCTTTGTTTGGAGTTGCAGATGCACAGTTCCTAGTTAAGGACTACTACCCAAATCCGAAGCACAGAAAGGCGGGTCAGCGAAAAGACGGTAAACAGCTTCGTTACATGTTGCCGACCAGCTTGGCAACATAGACTGGAGCAAGAGTTTCAGAGTGGTGAGTTAATAATCTGTAACAAAAGTATCTTTCATCCATAAAGTTTTAACTGAGCTCTGTCTCTACATCACAGTAACAGCTTTATGTCCATTGACTGCCTGGAGGGTAGCTAGTGTTTGGAAGGGAGAGGACAGCTGCGGGTCAGTGTTTTTCCACCGGTGTTTTTGAGGGCGTGTCGGAGTAGCCGCTCAGTGAGCATTCTGACAGGTATTTTCATTGTGACGTCACAAGAATGGGAAGTAAAGCCTGGACTACAAACGAGCTGTTTTCAGGCAGTTCAGAGCAGAGTTTTGTGGGAGATGGGGAGGACTTGGGGCTTTTTCACTTTGCAAACCTGTTACATGCACAAAAAAGAGATATAACTCAATAAAGGAGAGGGAAAAAGCCAAAAAGCATAATACCACCTCTTTAAAAACTTTGTTGTTGCATATTTAAGTTTTATGTTCTTCACTAATATTCTGCCATTCTTTAGCTGGTTGTGGAGCTAACCTGTTTAAATAATTTCTCCCTTTCCTCCTGTGGGGAGCCCTGGCTTTTGTGCTCAGCCTCCATGGTGTCACGTTTCACCTCCAGCGCTGACAGAGTCTCATGAAGCCGAACCACTTCCTGCTTTATGTGAGAGTGGGCCAGCTCCTGCACACAGGAGAATGTAATATAAAACAACTCATACTACTGTTACCACTAGAGATAGTGGTAGAGACAGCAGCTACCATTCATGTCACTGAAAAGCTATTTACATTTACTTACTTACTTACTTATACCTGCGTATGAAAGTCTGTTCCTTCTTCCCCTACCTCTTTTCCACACTTCATCTCTTCTCTTCCTACGGTATCTGCATGTATCTACAGATATCTCTGTATCTACAGAATTTAGGTTTCCTCAAAAAAGGCCTTAGAAGTCTTAATCTTAATTTACAGGTCTTAAATATTTTTTCTAGCCTGGTGCAGGCAGTAACGTTATAAAATGTTTCTGTATGTGATTTTAGCAAAACCTTGCTAAAGAATCTCCAGTACTGTTCCAGACCTCTGACCTTATGAAAAAAAATATATGTGGACCTATTAAAGTAATACATTGTAGTATTATGTGTTAATGGTATTAAAAATGTCTTGAAAAGTGTTCTATTTAACTTGGTGACCAATGCAGAAACCCTGCTTTCCTTCCATACATTAACCCTTACTTTCACATACCCCCTCCTCTTTTAACCCAACTCACTACTTCATAGTCCTCCTTCCTGGTTATCAGGATGTCCAGCTCCTCCTGGAGAACAGTTAGCTCCTATAAAACAAGTTAAAGAGAGGAGGAGATGGAAAAAGGAGGACATAAAAAAAAGTGTTAACTAGTGTGAGTAATATTAATGCATCATCACAGCAGTACCATGGAGACATTATACTAAGACAGATGTTATTTGTTTCAACTGGTTAAATGAGGGCTGCTCTTGATAAATGTAGAGCTAGGTGGCAGTAGAATGATTGAATCCTGTTTTTTATCCAGGATTTTCGGATAATACAAACTCCGACTACAATGTGGGCAGAAAAGGCAGTGTGTGCTGCTGTCTGTATTTCTGATGTTGACTCCACGGGAAGTGAAGCACGTGAAGCAACATGTGAAAGCAATGTCTCAAGGTTTATGAATCTACTGGTGTCATGTTGTGTCGAAAGTGAATGAAACTCGCAAGACTTTTCTTTGTTCGAGCGGATATTCATCTGCCAGTCCTCAGTTCAGTTTGTTCCTGATATTTATTCATCTGTTTCTCTGCAGTGGAACTGGATGAACGGTAACAAGAGACATTGTTTATCTGTGTGTACCTGTGCGCATTTATATTTATTTATAGTATGTGTACCTGTGTTTAGGGGGACTGCCCAAATTATCTATTTTTAAAGCCTTGACATTTTTTGCCACACTAAAAGCAGTATCTTCATGTTTGCTATTCAGCTAATAACTATTACTACTACTATTGTAGCATTCAGTGGCTTTATTTCAGTTACTTCAACAAATGTAGTAAATTTAAACAATGTCACTTAATTATTTTTAATACACATTCAGACTTTACCCAGCCTAACTACATACTGCAGCTACACCATGATCCTGCTCACTCAGAATTAACATATAATCTCCATGTGATGATGAATTATGTTCCATCAGTGCGACTAATCACATCATGAATTATAGAGATAATTATTCACTGAGTCTACGTGTCTTAAGCTTCATACCAATTTAACAGTTTAAAATGAGATTACACATTATGTGCAATAAACATTTTAGTGTAACTGCTCTAACAAAGTGACAGATGTCTTGTGTGCACAGAGTCAAAATATCTTGGTAAGCTGAGGCGTTAACATTTCCCTTCAGTGCAACTAAGGGGCCTAGGCCAACACCAGAAAAACAAACCCCATAGCGTTATCTCTCCTCCACCAAACTTTACAGTTGGCACAATGCAGTCAGGTGGGTGACGTTCTTCTGGCATTCACTAAACCCAGACTCGTCCATTAGACTGCCAGATAGAGAAGCATGATTTGTCACTGCACAGAACACATTTCCACTGATCCACAGTCACAGTGGTGTGCTTTACACCACTCCATCAGACGCTTGGCTTTGTGCTTGGTGGTGTAAGGCTTTCATGCAACTGCTCGGCCATGGAAACCCATGCCATGAAGCTGCCAGCGCACAATTTTTGTGTTGATGTTATTGCCAGAAGAAGTCTGGAACTCCGCAGTTATTGAGTCAGCAGAGTGTTGGCGACTTTTACGTACTATGCACCACAGCACTCCGTGACCCTGATCTGTAACTGTACATGGTCTGAGTTGTTGTGGTTCCTAATAAATATCACTAAAATATTAATACCACTTACAGTTGATTGTGAAATTAATTTAGGAGGGGAGAAATTTCACGAACATTCACTGTAGTGAGCTCTTTAGAACGACCCATTTTTTCACAAATGTTTGTAAAGGCAGACTGCATGGCTAGGTGCTAGATTTTATATGCCTGTGGCAATGGGACTGAATAAAACACCAGAATTCCAAAAAATAAACAATAGAGAAAGATTTGTTGAGTGAATATATCTGAATGTTAATTGTATTCATTGCACCGAGTGTACCAACCAAAAGGGAACCTCATTCAGTGTATGTTATAGTTTATTGATCTGACTTTTTGAGATATACGATAATTTAGACATTTAATACAATGGTTGAAGGTCAGAGAGTGTAAGAAGGCTGACATTTTACTACTTCTTATATAAACAGACTACCAGTGTGACAACTCAGCGTCATCCTCAAACTTGATGTAAGATTGCCAGCAGAGTAAAGTAGTTTAAAGCTACAAGTAGTACCATGGCAGTACCATGTAAACATTACACTAATACTGAAGTAATATGAGGTAAAGTAGAGCTGTATCATATAAGGTTTAATCTACATTAATACCTCCAGCAGTTCTTCATTTGTTGCTGTCATGGTGAAATACTTCTCTTGCTTTGTAGCCGGCATTGCCTGGACAACCTCGTCAGCAACCCGCCTTTCTCTCCTGATCTCTTCTTCGATCGCCCTGATTGACTCCTCTCTCCTGCACAGCAAACACAGCAGCGTGGTGAGTTTTTTGTTTATTTATTTTTTTTACTTTGACTTAATTACTTAACTTCCTATTAGAAAGGGGAAGGGAGATGTGACAAATGTCCTAGACAGATAGACAAAGGAAGATATAGAGAGGATGGAGTGGAAGAGATATCAGATGGACGTTAAATCTACAGTTCTTACTTTATTCCATTCTATCAGCCTCCAATCACTCTCTCCCTAAAACAATGTTTACTTTAATAATATTGTCATTAATCGTATTCATTAAT
>NC_060150.1:24772253-24784949 GCF_021292245.1 Micropterus dolomieu
ACTCAGCGTCATCCTCAAACTTGATGTAAGATTGCCAGCAGAGTAAAGTAGTTTAAAGCTACAAGTAGTACCATGGCAGTACCATGTAAACATTACACTAATACTGAAGTAATATGAGGTAAAGTAGAGCTGTATCATATAAGGTTTAATCTACATTAATACCTCCAGCAGTTCTTCATTTGTTGCTGTCATGGTGAAATACTTCTCTTGCTTTGTAGCCGGCATTGCCTGGACAACCTCGTCAGCAACCCGCCTTTCTCTCCTGATCTCTTCTTCGATCGCCCTGATTGACTCCTCTCTCCTGCACAGCAAACACAGCAGCGTGGTGAGTTTTTTGTTTATTTATTTTTTTTACTTTGACTTAATTACTTAACTTCCTATTAGAAAGGGGAAGGGAGATGTGACAAATGTCCTAGACAGATAGACAAAGGAAGATATAGAGAGGATGGAGTGGAAGAGATGTCAGATGGACGTTAAATGTACAGTTCTTACTTTATTCCATTCTATCAGCCTCCAATCACTCTCTCCCTAAAACAATGTTTACTTTAATAATATTGTCATTAATCGTATTCATTAATTTGATGTATTACATTTTTAAATGAGAGGTATTTCCAACAAAAGTCTTACATATACTTCTAACCAAAGTAAGAAAGGAAGATTTGAAAAGAAAGAAAGGAAGAAAGGTTGAGTGAGTTCTTCAATCATAAATGTTTAGCTAGCTGACACAGTGTATGTCAGCCTTCAGGTTTTACAACAAAGAACAAAGGTCATTTGCTATACTGGCTACATCCCGGTGACAGGGGAATTAAAGTTAGTCTAAGTGCCCGTAGAAGGACAGGTAAGTGTCTTTGTCACTATTCTATATTAGAGAATAATAACACAAGTAAGATCAAAGTCTGAGATCAGAAACACTATGAAATCACAAACATTCAGAAAGCAAACAGTAAGGACACTGACAGATGTTGTACAGTATGTTAAATGTTATTCAACAGACAAATATCTACTTGAGTTCATAAAAGAAACAGGTGTGCTTGTTCTTCACTGAATTACAGTTTTAAAAGAAGAATGTGTTTATTTTCTCTAAAATTTACAGTATCAGGGAAATCAGAGACAGTCCAGTGTAGGTTTAATCTGTGTAATTGATGACACAAAGATTTCATATAAGTATTGTAATGGAAACAGCTTACTGTCCTCTGATGAAGGTTTTATGCTGAAACGAGTCAGCAGATTTTTCAGTCCATTATCAGATAATGACCAGGACACAAAGTTTTCATTTACCACTCGAATGCAACATTTTTTCTTTTGGGGAACTCAAACAACATTTGGACAATTACTGAGAAGCGACATTACACAGAACCATGTCAACACTATTAACCTTAATCCGGGTCATTTCAGATTAAGGTTAATGGTTTTGACATGGCTGCCGCACAGATTTTGTGTCACTAAGCTGTACTTCAATAGAGCAAATCTAAAAACAACGAATCCACCAACTAGCCATTCTCAATAATTGTGACAATGTATTATTAAAGTTTTTATCAAGCAAAAAAGCCACAAAGAGTCTCTGGCTCTGCCTTCTCAAATATGATTTCTCACTTTTCTCTTACATATTTGTATATGACATATCTCTGGGTCTTAGACTGTTGGGCAGATTAAATGAGCAAACTGTACTTGGCAATAATTGTAATTGCACACACTAAAGTTAGTCTGAATCTGTGGTGTAGTGAAGTTGTTCTACCCATTGAACTCAACTCAAAGTGAGTAGCAGTAGGCAAACTTAGCAATGTCTGCAAATAAAGACATTTGGTTTTAATGAGTGACTTACAGGTAACTGGTCAGAGCTAAAACACGTCAGTGGAGGGTACAGCAGAAAAAAACTATTCCATTGTTTAGCAGCATCACAGGTAAAACAAATGAGTCTATTTTCCATATAAAGTATTGATTACCCATAGTGTCTTTCAGGTTAGGATAATGGAAAGGTGCCGGCAACCACTTCTACTGCTGTGGTTGACTGCAGTGGTAGCAATGAATATACTGGGAAGTAATGCTTCGGTTGTGGAAGAAGACAAACTGGTAGGATGATTTATATTCTTTCTGAGAACTGATGTGGTTTCTGGATCACACAATTACTGTTTTCAGTGTGCCTTATGTAAAAACATATGTAATAGCTGTCCATCAATCCACCCATTACCCATCAGCAGGTCAAGAATTTGACCAACCATCTTCTGCAAGTTATTCCTCATTGTGACAACAGCTCCTCTGTTACTAAACTGGTGATTGAGCGGAGCCTGATTACCTTGAATAAGGCTGACAGACTAGCCCTGGCTAGTTACTCCAGACTGGTAGAACTCCACCTGGATGGTAACCTGGTGACCACTATACCAGCCAAGTACTTCTCTGTGGTACCACACCTCAGAGTGCTGTCTCTGTCCCAGAACAAAATCAGCAGGTAAATAAGAAAGCAAATAAAGTTAGCTTCCTATTCTACACACTAATTTTGACAAGTTCAGAATACAATGAAAAAGTATATAAAGTTGTCAGTAAGCATTAAATGCACCACATTTGCTCTGAAGTGCAGTTCATGGATAGTACTGCCACATTTGATAAACCTTGGGGGATTGTTGCATATCTGTACTGCTCTAGACTTTTGAAAATGTTCAGACCAAATAATTGTAACTGATTAGCCAAAAAGTGACTGCATCAACAGTATTCATGACTATTTACAGTATTTGTACTACCACTGCTAATGCTACAATCATTACTGCATTTACAACTGACCGTACTTACTGGGTGTTATTTCAGCCTGGACCCAGAGTCTTTCTCTGGCCTAGATGCCCTGACAAAGCTGGATCTGTCCCACAACCTGCTGACAAATCTCCATACACAGCTATTCAGACGGCTAAATAATCTACAGGTAAACTAAAAATCCCTGGGGATAATCTGAAAGATCCCCTAAAATGTAGAATGCTTTCAAGATTTATTAGGATATAATTACTGTGTATAATGAGGCTAAAACTGAATATTAGGTAAAACGTTTACACAATCCTGTGTTAGCCTGACTTTTTTCTTCTGTCTAATTTATCAATGTTTGAAATACAACCTCACTAAATACATTTGTATTGCAGATTTTTGTCAATAGGAGAGAGAATCATGTATTCCATTGAGAACATTATATCAAACATGTTGTTACCCCCTATCAGTGGATCAGCATCATTTTTCTATGCAAAATAAAAGAACCACAACTAAGTGTGAACCTGGCCAAGCTAAAGTCTTTTATCGGACATCAAGCTGTGTTGACCAATTCAGTTATTAATCTATTTACCTGACCCTGTCTGGTCCCATCAGGTGCTGAATCTACAGGAAAACCCCTGGAATTGTTCCAGTCTGCTGCTGAGCAATATTAGAGATGTCAAAGAAACAGGAGTTACAATTGGTAATAATGTCCTTTCTGCAGTTTTAAATTTTCAGTAATATATATGTGACCATATCCAGACTGCTTAAGATTTCTTAGATTCTTTCTTGATACAAGTAGAGTGAAACAAAAACCCAGGTTAAAAAAATACCATTATAACACTTAAGAAATCACAGAGGCATAATAATTATTCCCCAACCAGAAAGCCTTATGGGTGATGGGCCTATCCAGAGCCAAAAAAAGCTAACTTTCAGTTAGATGACAAGGAAGCATACACAGCTCGTGTGAGACTGAAAGCTGATGTCAAGGAGCCAAAGCAGAGACACCAGGAGAGACTGGAGAGAGACCTCAAAGATATATGGCATGTGATTAAGACCCACAAGCTACAAAAGTAGAAGTGCCTCCATCATGTTGCAAGATGACATCTTGGTGCCTTGACAACAACCTCCATCTCAATGTCAGCAAAATAATAGGAGACACTTTACCTTAAGTGCAATTTATACTTCTGCGTCAAATCGATGGCGTAGCCTCTGCGTAGCCCCATACCCTACGCCGTCACCTGACATGCACCTCCTCAAAAATGTAACTACACGTCGAGTCGACGCGGATCATAAGCTCTATGATCGGTCGGCTGGGCAGACTCGCAATGCCTCCGAGCCGACAGGAAGTGCCCATGCTTAGAAGTAACTTTTACTAGTGGCCAACGCAGGAGTATAAATCAAGCTTAAGAATTCAACAATATTGAACTCTGAGCACAGCGTGCGTGCGAGCTTGCCAAGAGGTGCGCTGGGCGTTGCAGCCATGGAAAATAATGGGTAATAATGGTTATAGCACAGCGGTGTCATCGTAGTCTGTCTGAAAAGCTCTTTATACATGTAAACTGAAACAAATCCTTTTAACTTGAAATGGAAATTAGTGTAAATGTAGTTAAGTGTGGTTTAACTTGAAACTGTGTTACAATAATGCAAAAATGTATGTCGGTTAGATAAGTTAAGAGAAGTTTTCTTGCATTGTAAAGTAAAATAATTATTTGATTGAAGCATTGTGAGTTGAAACAAAGGCAATCTTCAAGTTGAGTTAACTTGCATTTCTAAGTTAAACAAATTTCATATGTCTTACAGTGCATATATAGACACACACACACACACGGAAGTTTATATATTTTGTTTTATTATGTAAACAGCAGCACATGTAGATGCAGCGACCAGTAGCTCCCTTACAATTAGCTATATATTTGCTTTAATTTGTTATTTAATTTTTCAACTAGTAAGATTGCCATTGTGAATTTTATGTTATGTGATCAGGTGTTTCTTTAGACATGAATAAATGAAATTGAGGTCAGATTAACGTAAAAAGGTCTGTAAGGGCCTTAAGTAAATGCTCATTAATTAAATTTCTCTTCTTTATGATGTCTGGCTCTACAGGGGGACCACAAGTCACCTGTGCTTCTCCAGAAAATCTGGCTGAGAGAGATTTTGGGGAACAAAAACCACCAGCACCCGTCCACTCTCAGTCTTGGGGCTCATCCACTATGCTGAAGACCACATTGACATCAACAAAAAACCACAACATTGACAAAGGTATAAAGACAGATGATATTTTACAAATTTCCGTACATTTTCCGTGCAAACATTCCATTATTACATATGTGGATGTACACATAGAACATAACAAGCTAAACAGACTGGTTTTTCCTTATCTCCACCCTGCAACTCTAACTAGACCAGACACCTGTGCTTGGCAACACATGGAAGTTCACAGCATGTGTTGCAGCCTTAGCGCTAAGCACCACCATGCTCATCGTATGTGCCATAAAGGGGCCTTCCTGGTACAAACTCTTCCACAACTATCGTCACCAGAGACTGCATCAAGAAGATGAGGAGGAGGACGTTATGTCAACAGCCCTGTCAGAGGCCTGTACCTGAACCATCAAACATTCACCTTCGAGCAAGAGAATGGGCAGATGGAGGATGATGGGTATTTTGAGGATCCATACATCAGGAGGGAATAGTAACACGCAGGAGACATCAGCAGAACCGTGAAGTAGCAAACAGCAGCTGTCACTTGTGTACTCTGAAAACTAGGTGCTCCCTGTGGACTGTTGGTAAAGGAATAATTCCTGTATATGGGATATGTACAGTATACATCACCTTAGGTTGATAAGCTGACAGCCGAATACAATTATTTAGGTATTTGTTTTCTAAGCACTGGTTAGACTAAAAATTTGTCATGGCTCTGTGACTCCTACTGGAAGACTGTTGAATGTTGGTTATCAAGTAATTAAAACTCATTGTACCGTTTCTACTGATTTTACATTACTCTGTAGCATCACATCACTGCCAAAAAACAACAACAGCTTGTGCTCAATGTTGTGTGCCACTGAATTAGTCCTTCCATAATGTAGTTTTTCTGTATTAGTTTAGTGTTTTTGGCCGACGTACAGTATAATTCACCAGGGGTCTCATTTATAAATAGTGCGTACGTACAAAACAGGGCTGGAAACGTGAGTACGCCACTTCCCAAGCAAAGGTTGTGATCTATAAAAAAAACTAACTTGACGGGAAAATGTGCATCCTGTAAGTAAACTCTGAACCATGCGTACGCACATAAAGAGGACAAATGAGAAACGGCGACTCACATGGCAGAAGGATGAAGCGGTTTGATAAGAATAGGCCTTCTATTGTGTAAAATAAATCCAAATATTACCTCTGAGTATTATAGGCTTAAAGCCTTTCTGAATAAAAAACACCCATTTGATTGATTTTCCCTGAAGTGCATTTAAATTGATGCCGTTTTCAATGTGTCAGCCGAGCAAATAGGAGTGCATAGTTTTATTTTGCCTATTGTTTTCAGATGTTCGTTGCCTTTTCGAGCCAAACGCTGTGCGCCAGCGTGTGGATGTGATGCGCTGCGTGTAAAAACACATAATGGAAATATAACACTATTTTATGTCATTTACAACAAGTCATATTTCTTTTAACTCATCAGCGTTAAAAGAAATATGACTGTGGACTGTTTGTGCAGCCTAAATAAAGGGAATGCGCATTTGGTTTACTCTCTTTTCAAATGGGGGAATCCAAGTTAGTACCTGGGTCATCCCTTCTTGCATGTGTGTGCCCCCCTCCAGCAAGTGACGTCACTAATAAGGAGGAACGCCCGTTCCTGCAGATCGGTTATAAAGGGTTGGAGCTCCGGTGCCCCCTTTCCTCCGGTGCACAAGCGTTGTGTGAAAGTGCGTTTTTAACCCACCAAACAACATGCTTCAGCTTCACCAAAAGGAACGTCAGTGTCACACTGAGTTAAATTTCATTTTGTAGATTTTCTGTCAGAATTTGCCTCCTTTAATTCATGCAGTCAGTATGTATTAATATTAATGAGGAGCGTTTCACTGACCATTTACAGGCAACTATGGGTGTTTGAAGGGTCGGACATTGAACTCCCTCGCAGATACATGCCTTTGGTGTGAGAGACCCGGGTTCAATCCCCCACTGTGACCCATCCACCATTGTGTCCCTGAGCAAGAAACTTAGCCCCTAGTTGTTCCAGAGGTGTGCGACCTCTGACATGTATAGCAATTGTAAGTCGCTTTGGATAAAAGCGTCAGCTAAATGAATAAATGTAAATGTAGACTGCTCCTATCGTCCGATATTCTTAAATAAGAACATCCTTACTAAACTGATTTCCAAAGGACTAGAGTCAGCCTACTGACTATTATATCCCCTGACCAAACAGGCTTCATTACAAAAAGACACTCCATCGTCGCCAGTAGCTCACCTGGTAAAGTGCGCTTTGGGCTTTTCACATTTCTCTATTTTGTGCCTCTTTGTCTTCTCGCTCCTCCGTCCTCCTGCCTGTGACCCAGAAATCGATCTGAGCCATTTTTAAGGACATCTCAATTCCTAAAATACATCTCAAGGATCAAGGAGAGAGGAGGCTTGCCGGAGGAGCTATAAGCAAGGATGCCACGTTATATCCTCTACAAGTCTTTACAGCACCCGTGATGTATAAAAGAGTTGTAACACACACAGAATATACAAACCATGGCAGAATCAATGGTTCTACAGTACAGTGTTCCTTCTGTTTTCATAAGTTGTATTAGTTATTTCAGATAATCCATTGATGCGCGGATATGGCAGGCCAGGTCGTAAAAAGGAACATTTTGATTAATAGCAGATGGGTGAGTGAAATAGGGAGAAGCATCTCCCCATTGAGAGAGATGCTATGCACATTTATGCTGGAGGCAAAGCAGCATAACGTCATTGATTACTTAAATCTCCTGACAGGATCAGTCGGGCTCCAATGTTAGTTAATGTTCACTGTTCTTCTACTCATCCAAAAGGTCTCACACACAGTTCATAGAGTGAAACTGTTGGGGGTAGATTAGCCATCCTCCTGATCAATCCTGAGCTCCATCAGAGCTGTCTAAACTAGAGCCCGACTGATATGGGAATATTAAGACCGATATCGATTTCGATATGTGAATATTTGGAGAATGAAAAACTGTAGTCTCCTGGAAAACACAGAGTGTTGGCAAGTATGGTCATGAATGTTGTCATGCTTATTAAGCGATGAGGGCTATTTTTATTACTTAAGTAACGTTAATGTATTAAAGGTGACAAATGACCAACTCACCATGAACACTGATAATCTCCGTTGTATGCTCTGCTTGACTCCGGTCAGCTGATTGTTTTAATTATCTCTGTTGTATGCTCTGCTATTACATTTTTTTCTATAACATAATGTCAGGTCAGGATTTCCCAACATTTTCCGGTGATCTCAAGCAAAACAACTGTTTTTGACAGAACAGCCTGCAATAATCACTACTTACTCTCGCCTCTCAGTGAAGATGCTATCAATGCTTTCGGCCTCTCTGTCATTCTGGGCTTTCAACTGGGTGGGTAGAGAAGGAAACAGTGATCAGAGGACATTCTCTTTTGACTTTTTAGGTTTTAAGCATTGGGTGTCAGAACAGTTACCATCCTGCAGTGGTTAACAGTAACTAAGTATATTTACTCAAGTACATAACTTATGTACAAATATGAGTTACTAGTACTTTACTTGATAATTTTCTATTCATGCAACTTTCTACTTCTACTCCACTACATCACAGAGGGAAATATTGTAATTTTTACTTTTACTCTACATTTTAGCAGCTTTAGCGGTTACTTTTAATTAAGCTTTTAGCTTTTATCCTATGCTTTTACACACAAAACATATGAAGAGCTTATAAAATATGATGTTTTGTTTTAAATTAAACTACCCAACAGTTTCTACAAGTACAGCCGAAACAATTGGTCTGTTGACAGAAAATTAATTGGCATCGACTATTTTTCATGCAAAAAGACTTCATGATTCATAAGTTGAATGTAGTGTTAATAATGTTGAGGTTTGGACAGTTGGTTGGACAAAATAAAGCATTATGAAGTTGTCACTTTGGCCTCTGGGTAATTGTGACGGCATTTCTTATGATATTCAACAATCAATTAATACAGAAAATAATAAGCAAATGAATTCATGACGAAATGAATTATTAGTTGTAGTCAGATCCAAAGTTGTTTCAAAATGAGCTCCACCTTAACCAACTTTAACAGTAAAATCCTGCTTTTACATAAATGCATTAGTAATAATAATCTCATGATATAATATGTAATAGTATAACAGTCACAGGTGACATTTTTCTGCATTGAGTACTTGCATTATACATACTTTTACTTAAGTAACATTTTCAGTAACAGACTTGTAACAGACTACTTTTACAGTGTGGTTTTAGTAATTTTACTTAAGTAAAGGAACTGAATAGTACTTTGTTTACCACTGCCATATTGCTAACATGGTGTACATACAGTGTTGTAGTCGCTGATCATTTCCTCCATCTCTGTGTTGGTGTTGAGCTTGTCCACCAGCTGGAAATACAAATACAAACATGAATTAAAAAAATTAAGCTACATCTCAGTGTTTAAAAGGGTAGCACAGCCCATTGTAAACCATTTAAGAGTTTTTAAAACACCTGACACTTAAGCTTTTGAAGTACACCACTAATATTCAAATGATGTTTAGTAAGTAGTATAGTATAAATGTAGTAAAAGTAATAGGGTTGTAACGGTGCTGAAACTGAGACGAAACAAACATCCACAGTCTCGTGTCAGGGTTCTGGGAGACGGAACCTCGTCAAGCCCGCTCCCCAGACTGTTGAGCTCTCATTAAGACAGTTTAACTGTGACGGTGCAGGGACGGTGGGGCATTAGTCCTTGTAGGTTATTTCTTATTTCACCATTTTAATTCTACTTCATTCTCCACCTCCACCTTTTTAGTGTTAACTCACTACTGGAATCTGCTCCCTTTCCCTTCATGCAAACACACCGGCTCCCCCCTTCTTGACTTCACTTGGGCCAGATAATAAAGTATGAACTTTTAGTAACATTTTTATTTTCAACAAAAATAGACACCAATTAGAATACAAAAGTTCCACCGGAGATGGTCAGAGATTGGTGTAAAATAGAGTCCCATTCTGTTACCAGAACAGCGACCTGAGTCGACATGAAAAACATGTAACAACTGACTTTCAACCTCTTCTGGACCACCTCCTATAGCTCTGTTTCTAAGCATTCTGTCATCTGTCTCTTTCCTACTGCACCTGGGTCTGGGAAAGTCCCAGATTTTCGCGTGCCTCAGCCGCCACTCCGACCACCGCTTTCCATCCTTTCAGCTTTTTGGTGGATTTTTATCACTTTTATTTCACTATGAGTGGGTGTCTCTCTTCTCTCTGTTTTCCAATCTTTCAGCATTTGGTGGATTTTCATTTAACTAAGATTGTTTTTGACTGCACTGATGTCTGTTTTATTTTGTTTTTTTTTACTGCCCTGCTCCTCCTCTCTGTGTCCTTTGCATGCCCTCTGCTATTATCTATTATACTATTTCAACCATAACCTGACTTTGTGGAATAAGTTGTGCTCTGTGCTAGAAACGGGACATTCATACTGTGATGGACTACATTGATGTCTTGTAATACAATTATCACAAAATCTGCTTCTACATTTTCCTAAGCTGGCGTTTTTGGTGCTGTGTGTCCGCCTCTACCTCTGTCAAAGCTCACATGCTTGCTTACACACACACACGCTACTGCTGAGCCTTGGCAATTAGATACAGAAAGGAGCGCGCGCGCTCTCTCACACACACACACACACACACACACACAGCTATAGAGTTTTAACACTGTGATCCTAACTTTACACTATAAAATAACACTTTAAATGATGAGAATGTAGACCACCATTGCTCTAATAATTAACAATTAAAATTAACAATTTAGGCTGTAATGCTCTAAAATTGATAAAAATTCCATCAGCAGTAGGTTTTATAAAGGCACAGAACTCAACTTTTGTGTTTTTTCCACCTGTGTTTCTGTTTTCAGCAGCAGGTGCGTCACATGTTGATGAGGCTTTTTAATGGTGTAACTATCAAAACGAAAGAAACCAACACGGTACCGAATGACATCTGCATTGGTGTGTTCACTGTCGCTTGCTTGTAGAACATCCACCATGTCCACATCTTGTAACAGAATACCAAATAACATCTCTCTCTGTGTTTCTCTGCAAAATGCTAAAATGGGTCGCCAAATATACCTGAGCAGCCTGCCCAAGTAAAGTCTATATGTGGGAAACACTGTGTAAAGTTAGGCCAAACTGTAGGCCTATATTTTGTAAATACTACAAAGTACATCTATTTTATTGTCTTCCAACTGTGTCACGTGACTGTTTGGTTCCAGTCATGATCGAGTGATCATGCCTGCAAGTTAGGCAAGTTTGATTAGCCCAAGATGGATAATAACCTCCGTGCACATTCACATTTATGCAGTGGAGTATAGGGATGGCAGTTCCCCCTTTGTTTCTTATTCATTCCCACCCCCCCACTCCCCATAAATGAAAAAAACAAACAAACAAAAAAACGAGGTATGAACCAACCGTGGATTTGGAGAATCGTTATACCCCTAATAAGTAAATAAACTGACTTACACCAGAGATCATTATAGATAACTTCGGCTCAATACTTAGTGTAAGAATATTTGTTATAATATTTGTTTAGTTGGTTACTTATAAAGTAAAAGATGTAGGAAGATTATTTTCCAGTGGCTACTCGTTGAAAAAAATATTATAGACATTTCAGGAGTTACTTAGTGAAAATCCTATAGTGACGGTGTCTGCCCCCCGACCATCAAAATTATTTAAATCAAAGGTAAAACAGAAGAGGAGCTGCACATAAAAACCTCATAAAAATTAAAACCACAAGAGCAATAGTGCAAACTAATAGGAAAATTAAATGTGGACTCATCAGATCTCTCTCTTCGAAAGGTGTACTAGTAAATGAACTAATATCAGATTATGATATTGATTTATTTTGTCTTACTGAAACCTGGCTGGGTGATGGAGACTATGCTAGCCTACTAATCAGCTCTAAACCTAAACTAAACTATAACTCATTTGAAAGCCTTGTTCTTAGTCTTTCGCACCCAAGTTGGAAATCACTGCAACCAATTCTTTTCGTTATAGTGTACCGAGCACCTGGCCCGTACTCTGAATTCTTACCTGAATTTGCAGAGTTTTTGTCAACTTTAGTCCTTAAAATGGACAAAGTTATTATTATAGGAGATTTTAATATTCATGTGGATGTTGAGAATGACAGCTTCAGTACTGCATTTATCTCTCTGTTAGATTCAATTTGCTTCTCTCAGAGTGTTCATGAACCGACTCACTGTTTTAACCACACCCTCAACCTTGTTTTGGTATATGGTATTGAAATTGAACATTTAATAGTGTTCCCACAGAATCCCTCTTTGTCCGACTACTGTTTGATAACTTTTGAGTTGGTATTGATGAACTACACACCATTGGGCAAAAATTTCTATACAAGACGTCTGTCTGATAGTGCTGTAGCTAAATTTAAGGATGCGATTCCATCAGCTCTAAATACATTATCTAGTCACAAAGTAACGGAGGACTCCTATGCTAATTTCAGTCCCTCCCAAATCGATCATCTTGTTGATAGTGCTGCAGGCTCGCTGCGAATGACACTCGACTCTGTAGCCCCTCTAAAAAAGAAAATACTAAAACAAAGACGGTTAGCTCCATGGTATAATACTGAAACTTGCAAATTAAAGCAAATATCGCGGAAACTTGAGAGGAATTGGCGTTCCACCAAAGTGGAAAATTCTCGTTTAATTTGGCAAGATAGTCTTAAAACTTATAGGAAGGCCCTCCGTAATGCCAGAGCAGCGTACTACTCGTCATTAA
>NC_060150.1:24785049-24845536 GCF_021292245.1 Micropterus dolomieu
AAAATCATTCTTCTTACCTACAAAGCTCTTAATGGTCAGGCACCATCTTATCTTAAAGAGCTCATAGTACCTTACTACCCCACCGGAGCACTGCGCTCCCAGAATGCAGGGTTACTTGTGGTTCCTAGAGTCTCCAAAAGTAGACTAGGAGCCAGAGCGTTCAGCTATCAAGCTCCTCTCCTGTGGAACCAGGTTCCAGTTTGGGTTCAGGAGGCAGACACCATCTCCACATTTAAGAGTAGGCTTAAGACTTTCCTCTTTGATAAAGCTTATAGTTAGGGCTGGCTCAGGTAGTCCTGAACCATCCCTTAGTTATGCTGCTATAGGCCTAGACTGCCGGGGGATTTCCTATGATGCACTGAGCTCCTCTCTCCTCCTATCACTTCCTGCAGGTGTTTCTGGCTCGGGAGCTGTGGAGTCTGGATCTGTGGCTGCGGGTCACCTGCTGCCCCCGTGTTCCTGCTCGGCGCCCTCTGCTGCAACGACTATTGTTACTAGTCCTATTATTATTATTGTTATTATAATCATTAACATTATGATTGTTATCATTAACACTACTATAAATATCTATACCATTTTTCATTTAGTCATTTAGTCTATAGCAACATCACCTTTACTGTCTGTACCTCTGTGTGTATATTGTGTAGGCTGCTTCCCTCCCCTCTCTCCTTCCATCCCTCTCTTTTCTCTCTGTTCCTTTCTTGCCCTCTCTCTCTCTCCTTCACCCCAACCGGTCGAGGCAGATGGTCGCCCCCCCTGAGCCATGGTTCTGCTCGAGGTTTCTGCCTCTTAAAAGGAAGTTTTTCCTTGCCTCTTTCGCCTAGTGCTTGCTCTTGGTAGGAATTGTTGGGCTTCTGTAAATATCATCACAGAGTACGGGTCTAGACCTGCTCTTTTATGAAAAGCGCTGTGAGATAACTGTTGTTGTGATTTGGCGCTATATAAATAAAATTGAACTGAAAAATTTAATTGAATGACTTTACAGCTGTTTACCATGTTGTAGTCAGCAAGCTGGCCTTGTAGATCCTTAATCTCTACAGCCAGGCCTTCGGCTCTGAAGGGGGAAGAAAACAACAAAGGGTTGGTAATTTGGGGATTTTTATTTAGCACGAAAATAAAGAAATGCAGAAGATGGTTATTTGTTTTAACCCAAGATTGCAACATGTTGCTCTGACTAATTAATTACGGTGACACAAACGTGCAATGGGTGAGCTTGATCGATCAATTGCTATAATCGGCTGAGGTGAGTCTGACGGATCCTGACAGCATCTTATTTTTTTTTTTCCCCTCACACAGCATGCATTTTAGTCTAATTCATTTTTCCCTTTTTTCTTTTCAATTGAAGTTAGAATTTCTAGCTCTTGATGAGAGATGATTTTTTTCTCCAGTCCATTGATCAGTGAAGTCCACAAACATTTTTAAACATTCTTGGTCAGTATGGATATTTTCTTCTTATATTTATGAATATTTGAAGGCTGGGGGAATGCAGTAAGCCTTTATAAAACTGGAACATGGTGTGTTTTTAATTACAAAATGTACAGCGTCAGCACTAAGTAGTAAACACCACTCACCTCTTCTCATAGGAAAGATAAACTGAGTTCTCCTGGTTGTAGTTGTCAATCTCTTTGTGTAGTTTGCTGGTCTCTGTGGTTAACTCGTTGATCTTACTCCTAACAGCACAACAATAATAACATTTACTTTTAAATAATAAAATTGACAGCTGTGTACCAGAAGGAAGTTTAAGAAATGGTTGCCCTGCTGGAAACACCCGCTGCACAGCGTTAAGTATTACCAATAAGGCCATAACATTAACAAAATAATTTAGTTGATGGCAGTAGGGCTAATAGTAGAATGTCTTACCTAAGAAGGCCCAAGTAGTAGGACTTATCCAGAATCTGTCTCTGAGGTCCTTTTGGGGATGGAAGACGGTAGTGGAGAGAAAGACAAAGGAGTTACACTTGTAATGATGTAATGTCATGTTTTAAGAAGGGCTTACAGTGGCTCACCGTGTCTGCCCTAACAGGAACCATAAAATATAACTATATCCATGTGAAAGGAGTGAGCTGATGTCACTTCAAACTTACCTTTCATCCCAGTCTTCATCCCACTGAGCCCCTGTTGGGTCACAGGCCTTTCAGTCACTTTGATCTGTGCTGACAGGACTCCAGGGGTGGCGATGGGGATGCCGCCCCTCATTCCAGGATGACCACTTGTACCTGGAACCATCTGGATTGAAAATGAAAGAATAAAACTTTTTAAGACTGTTTTCTACTAAATCCTCTGTAGATGTAGTTACCGGTGTGGCGATGGCGCAGAGACATGCCTTTGGTGTGAGAGACCCATGTTCAATTCCCACTGCGACACAGCAATGCGACCCTGAGCGAGACACCTAACCCCTAGTTGCTCCAGAGGCGTGCAACCTCTGACATATATAGCAATTGTTGTTCATAAAAGCATCAGCTAAATATATAAATGTACTGCAACATCTGATATGCTGATTGTGTAATGAAACAAAAATAAAATATAAAATAAGGTAATCAGAGGCTAAGGCACTGAGATAGGGTTACATCTGGACTTTTGTTATTCAAGTTGATATGCTGACTTACCCCAGTTGCAACACGTAAAGCTGTAGGAGGAGGTCGGATGGCCGTTGGGGGTCTTCCAGCAACAGGGACCACAGATCCACTGCGACTAACTGGGCGGCCCATGCTGGAGGGAGGGCGCTGGCTTGTCATGATGCCTAAAAGCAGTGGACATATTAACAATAACAATAATAAGTAAATCATGAAAACATTTCATACAGCATAGGGTGCTGCTATAGCTCAGTTCTTGTTAATGATTGCTTGGAGACAGCAGCCAAAAGGACAGTGTGACTGGACAATGGCTTGTTTGAAACCTGAAGCAGACACGTTCAAGCCAGAGCACTGTATATTTTCCATCCCTCCCTACTCTGCCCATACACGATTAGCTTTTAACTGGCTGAACACGCCTCACATTTGACATCTGTCAAATACGGTCTGAGTAAAGGAGGAAAATATGGAAAATGTAGAGCTGGGCCTCTAAATAATTAAGTTATATGCACCAAATATAACGTTATGTGATCATAATCAGTCACACAACAATTATACTTGCACCAATGATGCCAATTCAGATAAGTTAACTAACTTATAAGATAACGTTAGTTCTTTGCTGTAGTCTATCACGTGATCATGTACAATAACGTTAACGATACTCGTTATCTGTGTTTGGAAAACGTTGTTTTTCTGTTAAGGAAAGCATACCAAAGAGTTAGCTATGTGCTGCTGCTCTGTAGCATAAAGCACAGATTATTAAAGGATAACGCTTAAAGCCAAGATGCCCCTTGGAAGAATCCCCGATAGCCTGTAACGTTAACTGTTAACGTTACCTTCAAATATCAAGAAAACATTTGCCGTAACTCGGCGCAGGTAAGGTAACTTAAGTTAGCTGCCAAAATGTATGCTAACGTTATGTTGGTCAGTTAACTACCGACCGACGGCATTAACGTTACTTTGTACGACACAGTTAACGTTAAAGTTATTTGTTAGAAATATTTTAACTTGCGGTTAATTTGCAAGTTAACTTAGCACCGTTAGCTTATCTTCTTCTTACACGGATCAGCATGAATAAGCTAACGTTAGCAAGTGTTTCGTACCTTAAACTGAACTCCTTGGTCGTTTTCGTCGACAGTACAACGTTAATTCTCTTAAATTTCTAACCCAATTTTGGTTAGCTAATTTACAGGAGGGGGAAATGTCAACTAAAAGGTAAAACGCTAGCTAGCTATAAGAAAGTCAGCAACTCGAAATGATGTTGACGTTACCCCAGCAACCGTCCCATGAGCCGTCCCCCTCTCCCGAAATTCTTCTTCTTCTTCTTAGCGTTTGTCGGCTTGGTGCATATCGCCACCTAACGTAGCGGAGGCGATAAGCTTTCGTACGACGGCAAAGACATAATCCTCCCTTCTCTGAGGTGGGAAAGCTTTATTCTTACCCTAACCGTACTCTGACTCTTCTTGCCAAGCCTAACCAGCGCCGTTAAATAAGAGGTAATTAAGCTGTCATGGCTCCACAGAAGCTCTTAGACACAACTTTCTATACTGGAAATGTTAAATACTTTGTTTTGATTGAGCTGCCATGTTGTCCAGAAGGCCTTGGAAAAGCATTTCTATTCTGGAATCATTAAAAACTTGAAGAATATGGGGGAGTCTCCTATATTCTCCTATCTCCTAAATCTCCTATATTATGCTCATTGTCTATGGAAGATTTTATTGGACTTTAATATTTGTAACCCACAGAAAATAATCTACAAATGTGTACTATGACGGCAAATATTTCCCTATCCACAAATGTGAATTTTTACATTGTGTTGTGTAAAATTTGCGGATCACTTCCTGTGATCAATTTGTGGGTCATGTGACCCACAAATTGATTCCCTTTTATGCATCAGTTCAGTGGAAATCTGTAGAACAAATCTGCAAATATCTCACTACTCATTACATTTGTGTTGTGTAAAATCACATCCACAAAAAATAGTGCAATTTGCAAATATGCACAATTTACCCTGTACACACGTTTTATTTTCACACAAAAAGTGTTATTTATACATTTATGGATCTGTTTCTACACATAAAACAATTTTTGCAATTTGTGGGTCACCTTACATTTGTGACTTCCTTTTTACGCATTTGTGGACTTGTCCTTTGTGTAGCCTAGCTCTGAGATCTGTAAAAAGAGATCTGTAAGTGTGAGAGCAGTTTACTAGCTATGATAGATATGAAGAGTGTAAAGAAACGGCCAACAAAGCCAGGTTAGGCTTGTTGGCAGCGCATTGAATAAATTTGTAATCATCTTAACAGTGTTCTCGTTGTAATTCTCTATTTAGTATTTTATGGACTCTTCTTTTGTGTGTATTTTGATTAAAATTTAAGGTTACAACTGCATAGTGGGCCCATTGTAATAAAAAAAGAGGGGGCAAGGGGAGAGGGGTAATAATCCTTGAAAAAAGTCATTTTTCATTTACAGGGGCAATTCTCTGACATTATAGTCATACATTTATGAGAAAAACTCTACTCTTCCATGAATTGGGCGTATTCAGAAGAAGACACCACAGTAATCTGGATTTTTTGTGACTTTGCCATGACAGCATACCTCAGGAAAAACCTATCCACCTCTTGTAGTACAGGTTAAAAGTAACTCCTGAAGTTACTTGAATAAGGCAGTTAATTTGCTTCATAGTGCAGGCCACAGGTTGCCATAGAAGAAACACACATTTGTGACATTAAAATCACGTATTTTATCCTGAAACAAGTTTGCACTGTAACATCAAAGGTAGTTTGGTAAGGACAGTACAAATCAGAACTTTGGCTAGCTAATCAAGAGTCTAAATGACTTATTTTTTAATATAATCCAAGAACTTGCCCTGAAATATTAACTATTTCATAATAACACCCAGAACAGTATAGGAGAATGTTACATACTGGCCACAAAGATGATGACCCAACAACTGAACATCACACTGTGCAACTTCACACACAACTTCCTTACCAACTCACCTAAGGTGGCTCAGATGGACGGACTTACCTCCGGCTCACTAACCTCCAGAACTGGTTCTCTCCAAGGGCCACCTTTTGTATAACATCTATATCCACGAATGCAAAGCCAACGATAGCTCCACTTCTGTCATCTGATTTGCAGATGACACAGAGGTGGTAGGCCTGATCCCTACCAACAACACACAGGCCTACATTAACCCGATAGAGGACCTGGCAACCCAGGAACCTGACCTTAACAGCAAGTCAGCAAGACAAAGAAACACCCACACCCAGCACATTAAAAAAATCCAGACAAAGGCTCCTATTCCTCTGACAGCTGTGAAACTCAAGGTCTCATCCTCCATGCAGCATCACCGCCAGCTGAACGCACCACCAGGACACCTTTTCCCACCCTGCAGCAAACATACACCGGGGTGCTTCTCATTTCCCTTATTTGTCGTTTCCTCACTCCTCGCTTGAACCGGAAGTGATTCCGCTCCGCCATCTTGATAAATCCCAACAACACTGTTTTTTCATACCAGAGTGAAGACAGATCACACCCAAGTGTATAACTGCCAAGTTTTACATTTTGTTTTATGATTCACTGTCTAGCCTAGTTAAAAAGTCTGAACAACAAAAGGACTACAGACAACATTATACATTTATAAAAACAGATTTACCTTTCTCCATTAACTTTTATTATGGAGATAAAGTCAGAGTCTGTCAGCAAGAAACACTTTTTACATAATTTATCGTCATTTCCATCAGGCCTTCCTACACTTTGAGAAAGTGTTGGTAGCCTATTTGAAACCCTGGCATGATAACGGGCACAGTTTAGTTACAGAATGCAGGGTGTTCTTCACATGCAGGGGTTTGTTAAACAGGTAACAGCTACAGAGAGAAAACATGCTGCTCAGTGATAACTGTGAGACTTTGTTAGTATCAGCACCGCATGTGTGCAGACACAAACTCCATCAAAAGTCTCTCCAGCTGTTAGAGCCGACTGACAGCTGATCCAGCTGTGATCAGCTGCCGCTGTCATCAGAAACTGACATCACTTCATGTGATGCTTTGGAGGAAAGGACATCTCTTTTAACATTTTTCCTTGTTCCTTCTCTCCTCGCATGAAAAAGACGCAAGTGACAGAAATGTGGATGCAATTAAGAGAATTGAGAAGCACCCCAGGAGTTTAGTTTGTCAAGATATACTGTTGTTTTGACATTAGCTATAGTAGCAGGATAGTTGTGAGTATCACTTTTTGGAGCTTGTGTGCTTGTTCTGATTAACAGTCTCGCCCTTCCTGTATGTTAGCTTTGAAGCAGCATCAACAGTTTCCTAAATAACTTCTCTAGCGTTTCTGTCATTGTTTGCGCTATATCATGGCATTTGTAAAGGTTTTGGAATTCGCTGACCTATAAGGTTCTATTTTAAAAATAGTAGTGGAGTTAGCGACTGCCCATTGAAAAATCAGCCCACTGAAAACACCTGTGTGGTCCTTTGATATTTCAAACAAAAGAAAGTTAAACACATGAGAATTTTAGTCCATTTTATTTCATGTTCAACAATCACATCACTAATTAACAAGTAATCACAATTAACACTTTATTTTCAAACCAAAAAATAAAATTCAAATGAATGGAAAAGATAAAATAACAAAAAAACAAGGAGGTTCTTTAAACTATATAAGTCGCCCAGTTAACACACCTCATTGTTTTTCATCATGCTTTGCAGGTACAGTATGTGTTTATTAGCTAGTGTCGCTCTTGTATGTCTGGTATGCATGCCATGGCTGTAGATGAAGCTCTACAATGTTCCTTGGATATATTACTGATGAGCATTTATTACACAAACCTCAAAACTAAACTTAACCTTCTTAACCTAGACAAAGATATGTTAGGGATATGTGATTTTTTCAGGACTGCTGTTTTTTGAGTGCCATAGGTAGCAGCCAATATTTTGATATGCAGTAAACAAATTCATAGGCCGATACATTGACCTTTACACTTAGTGCTTGCTTGGACAAGAAATTCCCTGTGCCCACTGTGATGTAAATTGTCGTGATTCAAGTGCATTAGCTTTAGTCCCATTCAGCTTTGTTCTTTAATCATGTAAACCTGCAGAGGTCACTGTGTCCTGAACGATAAGTTTACCAGCTAGTCAGAACATTCTTCATCTATAGACTACTTGCGGCATGAACTGTGTGTAAGCATTATTGTGCACTACAAAATAAAATATAAAAAATCAAGCTCTATGTTGCCAGATCGACATTTCTTAATAAAGCTGCTGTTAGAGTGCTTAAATAAAATCTATCTAAGTAAATTTTACTTAAGCACTAACAGCAGCTTGACTATAAGTGTTGTATTGGGTTCAGATCTTGTTGTGCACACCCTTGGACACAGTTTGTGAAACTGGCTGGTCACAAATCAAAAGTATAATCCCTTTAATCAGGTAAGCAGACCCACCGTGAGGCTACAGGAACACAACGATAAATACATATACAAAAGTGTTGCCTCTTTAGTACAATATATCTCATAAGATTTTCTTTCACTTCAGTGGCCCCTTTCTAATGAAAAAGGCAGACCTTTTCAATTTGTCAGACTAATAATCAGAATAATAGTCATGATAAAACACTTTCTCCCCTTAGAACCATGAAGGTACATGGACATAAAAACGGTTTTGAACAATCCATAAACCCCCCCACCCACCAAACCCCCCTGATGCTATACTGTCTTTTTTTAGGGCCAAAAAGAGTGCATCAACAACAAAATATCTATATACATCCGTGTGCAATTTCATAGGTAATGGTAAGTAAAAACTCTGGGGTAAAAGCAAAGCTAAAACCTGGTTGTGGATAGGCACCAGGACAAATTTAACTAGGCAGCAGCCGTGGCACAAACAAAGCAAGTGACCTATTTGATTCCGTCACTCAATGCTCAACTGGCAAACAAGCATTCAAACATCTGCATTTGGAACATTCCCACTTTTAGAAGACATTAATTAATATTGCCCGTTTTTGTCCAAAAAATTGACAATTTGTAAAAGCCTTAATTAAAAAAAAAGAAAAAAAATTTAAGATTTTATGAAGGGTTTCCACTGTAAAGCAAAATAATTACAAATTCTGAGTTGAACTGCGTTTTATGATTGAAAAGTAGAGGAAAAATGAGGCCACTGTAATTAAGTTTATTGCTCTATTCATGTCATCATGCAAAAGGTCATTCATAATTAAGTCATTTATGATCACTTGTTCAGAGACGGGTGATGGTTAATTAAATACAACCACTCCATCACGGTGAGCCCTCTTTGATATATTAAAGCAATAAGGTGCAATTTAGTTCTGTCAAGGCTTCTTTACAAATGATTACTATTACAATTTGAATAGAAAAACTCAGGAGTGTTTTTGTAGTTTGATGTCGGAGCAGTCAATGGAGCTTTGGGCTTTAAATTTAAAAATGAAGACCTGAAAATCAACAAAATCTGCCAAGGTATGTGCCATAATCATGCTTGATTTTTGTTGAATTTTCTTTATTGGCAATCTTTACTAAAATTAAACAAAAGTGTAACGCAAACACAATCAAAACTGGAAGTCGTATATACTGTATGCTATCATTTGCGCTGGTGACTGAACTTTATTGGGATCAACCGAAATGTGTCCATAGCGTCGACAAGTTAAAACAACGGTTGGGATCAAATGTTTGGTGAGATTCATGATCTTCTTTACCTATTATTATCTGATTAACTAATTTCTGATTAGGTTAAAACACTTTATTTAGAATTGTGTTTTACTTAGGCAAAGTCTTGTATGGCTGCTTGTGTTTTTCATAAAAATGTATCCAAGTTGAAATAACTATGGTAACCTTCGGATTTCAAGGTAGGCTAGCGGTATTCTGATAATGGCATCTCTCTCTGCTGTCTGTGCATGAGGTTGGTCTAGATGCGCTGTCTCTCTGAGCTAGATCAAATTAATGATTCGTAATTGATGTTATTCGATAGCCTGATTTTTATTAAGTAAATAATAGTCATACTGGTTTAAATAAAGAACTTGATATTAGCCTATTTCCCATCTTTGCTGAGCAAGAGTTTTGTGAGAAAGGAATTAAAGGCCGGTCCCAAATAGAGGTAGGGTGAGTCCAGTGATTAAAGCAAATAAAAGATCGGCCTAATAATTGATGTTTTACGGTAACAACATATCAACTTTGTAGGATTGCCCCAGAGATACACATATGGTAAAACTACAACACTTTGAGTCATACTGCACATAGGCTTTCAGCCCTGGGCATGATATAAAATGATCTGCCAATGCATTATAAAGGCAATAATTGAATACATTGTTACAAAAGAAGATAAAGCCACATCATGTTCCACTGCCATTACTTCAACAAGAAAGTGCCCTACACATGTTAACTATGTTTTTGTATTCAGTCGAACCTTTCTCAACTGCCCAACAACATGCTACCATAACCCTCACAGCAATGTTATATGTCCATTCAGTTAACTATGATATTTTCTTACTCTGAGCAGTTTTTGGCTTGAGCCTGCATCGTCCTCATTTATTGCAATATTCAGGTAAGAAGGACAGGAGGCACACAGCTCCTTTGACTTCAGAGACGTTTGCTATCTGCGACATTTAGACATCTTCCTCATCTCCCTCTGGACTGCAGGCTCAGCTTCTCTAGTTTAGCAAACTCCCTCTATTGCCTTTCAAACACTTTTCAACATGTCTTTCACTTTTTGTCATAAACATATCCATTTTCAGCCTTGGCAGCTCTTACTTTCTTCCTCCCTCTGAATATCATTTCCTTCACTGTGTGTCTTGGTAATCTGTGCGTGTTTCCAAGAGTTATCTGAGTGCTATTGGGAAAAACGACCACCCACTGAATTGCTTGTACAGGAAGACAAATACAATAAATAAATAAAACATTGTTTTAAAATATAGAAACTAGGAAGAAAGAAAGAAAACGAGAAAAACAGAAGATCTGAACAGAACACGAAAGCAAAACATCTTTGTCACTCAAACACATCATCACGAACACAGAGAATACAGACTTAAACAGCCTAAAATGCTTCAAACAGCCTACTTGTTGTCTAGCTTTTTTTGTCAGCTTGTTTATCGTAAGTGATATTAAGGAGAGAAGAAGCGATGAAGCAGATGAGATGGATAATGAATTACCATGATGTTATTGAAGAAGAGAGTAAGTGGTTATTGGGAACAGCCTCAAAGGTCACAAGGAAAAGAGACGATATGTGTATGATAGTCATAGGTGAGTCCGAGAGGATTTCTGTGCTGCTCAGTTGACATATGAATTGCACGCTGCTGTTATTTGGTGTGTGGAGGTGAGGGTTGGAGTCCACCACCAGGCTGTGGGTAAAGAGGATCCATGTAATTGATTCCAGGTCAGCCAACTTCGAGAAGACACAACCAAATATGTGAGAAAAGCCCCTCATTTTCCTCCACGCAGATTCCTACCAAGGCCCAAGCTTAGTCTACAGTCACTTCAGCCAAAAATAGGAAGGTAGGGATGGCAATGACGGCGCATGATGATGAGCTCAGATGTGAGAGAAGAAGCATGATAACATTAAGTTTTGATACTAGAGTGGTAGAACTGTTGGATGATTAAAACATTTGTAACGACAGATTTAAGATAAATGGGGTTTTCGGAGCTTGATGGGGGCAAGATATGTCAAGGGAGCTGCAAAGGGGCAGAGGATCTGACACAGCTCGCAGAAGCCAATGATTCAACGAGGGAGACACCACGAGGAGTCCGGTTTTGGTTCTGGTGTAGAGAAAAGAAGGAACCGAGTGGGTGGGAACTGTTGATGTCCTTGGGGGGGGTGGCTGGCCAGGTGATGATGTCAGCGCCGTGGTCCGTGCGAAAGCGAGCGTTCCAGAGGAAGTTGAGCTCGAAACACTCAATCTGCAGCAGAAAGGTTGGAAAGAAAAGGGCAGAAAAGACAGGGAAGAAGAAAGTTAGATAGGAAAAGGTGGGGCAGGGGAGGAGGTGATGTTGTCAGGGATTGAGATGAGGAGGGCAGAGGGACAGCAGAATTAGATGCCTGCAAGATAAGAAGTCAAAAGATGATGGTTTGATCAGGTGCTTTGGACTGCAGACAACCTGAATACAGCACAAACAGAGATACAGATTTACACTCAGTCACAAATACTTTATGATGAACAATTTGAAATTAGTTAAGGAAAAACTCCCACACACTGTTAGTACATTGTAATACAGTATGCTATGTTTCAGATGTTTCCTGGCAACAGGATACTGTTACCCTTGCATTTCCTCCCTCCGTGTTTGCTACATGGGAATCAAACCCTTCACTTACAGCAGATGAACCACACACACAAACATACTTGTCTCTGGGATGAGTGAGTCCAGAGCTTGGGGCTCCTGGAGGCCTTCACTACCACAGGTAGCCCCCTGCTTCAGCCCATTCTCCTGGGCAGCAGGGCCCTCTGCCAGTCCTGGCTCGGAGCCTGGGGCTGAGGCTGTGGTGCCACTCAAAGGAGTCCCGTTCCCCTCCGTTGTCTCCTGGGCCTCCTCAGCCTAGAAACAAATAGCGAGTGTCAATTGCTAAAACGAAGCCTTCAACACAGGGTGAAAAGAGGAGCTGCAACAATGTGCAGTATGACAAAAAAATATATGGTGTTTTTTTTTTATTAAACCATGTAAATCTGTTCTGGTACAACCCCTAAATAGGATTTTGAACCTGAAAATTTGCATCATACGTTCTCTTTAAGGAAATCTAAGGGACTTCACTAAGGTAAAGCCCTCAATCATCATTGTATGTTTTACTCCAGGGCCATCTAGGACCTTGGCACTCTGGGTAAACTCCCATCATATATTTGCCCCTTGATTACACAAAGATCAGACTCTAGCCATTACTTGAGACCACAAGATGTGGTCTTGTTGTCTGTTCCTGGTGTATGGATGGACCTGGGAGAGAAAGCTTTCATGTAATGTGTAACATTAGGAAATAAAGTCTTGCTAGCAGTTCTCCATGTACACAACAAACTCCTCTCCCAGACTTCAGTTTCTTTTAGAAATAAATGGTGTCACCTGAAGTCTCTTGTAGGGATCCTTTCTGTGATGTTGCATGATGTTGTATAACAGTCTGAGATTGTCAGTGGCAAAAGAAGCACTTTTTGAAGGCGTAATTTTGTCAGGTGCAATTGCTCTGAAGGAATACGTTGCAGCCACTGCAGGCTGAAGCCATCGACTTCACGGATTCTAGAACGTCTTGTAGCTACTAGTCATTTCGAAACCAAAATGTGTAAAAATAGGGCCCAGGTTTAAAAATACTACATAATGCTAAATTACCCTTTAAAACTCTAGGATCCCAGAGTTAAATCTGATCTCTCATTCAGGGAAATTGGTCATACGCTTACAAAAACTGTTCACAGCAACATACAATATGGGTCTACTCATACAAAAGAAGTATTGTATGAGTAGACCCATATTCAGAAAATGGACTAATTGTGAGTAGATGTGCAGTTGTACATGTTTTATATTCACATGAGGGCGTTTCAGCTGGACACATTGGCTCAATAGTATTTTATGCATATAATAAAGAAAGTGAATCACACAATGCACATTTTGTTTTCATCATGACCTGGACCACTATCAGTAAACTGCAATTAGTATCAAAACAACGCTCCAAAATCTACACATACTTGTTATGGGAATTTTCATTTGCTAATTTACTGTGAAATCTGATTCATCTTCATTGGCTGACTCATAAAGTAACAGTGTTCACAGACAAAATATTTCGTCATGTGTGATAATCTCACCTTGATGTTTCCTCCACCAGGTGAATGGCTCACATTGTCCACGGAGCCCACTTTGGACTGAGCCTTTTCCCTAAAGCTCACCTTGTGGGACTCAATCTTCACGTCACCACCACCTGCAGCACACATGGATAATTAGTCTGATGATCATACACATGCCTGCATTGACACAAGTTACATATTTATGAGCAAGTGCAAAATAGATAGATCTTCTACACAGCCTTCTTTACTGTAAACCAGTTCTTCAGGTCAAGTCAAGAATTAGATAATCTTGTGTTTATATACACTGCTGAAAAACACATAAAGAAAGGGACACTTAACCATCACGTTATAACATCATGTCAATTAAACTTCAGGGAAGTCAATCTGCAGGTTCACACTGAGCGCACGGTGAATGCTGTTATGCTGCCAGCATCGTCTTGCAGCATGACCGGTTTGACAGTGGGTCAGTGATGGTCTGGGGAGGCATATCCTTGGAGGGTTGCACGGACCTCTACCTGTTAGCCAACAGTAGCCTGACTGCTTAGTTGTCACGAGTGCACACAGGCACATGGGGCCCAAATACTCTGAGTTACATTATGAGTTGCCATTATGTCACACAAGTTGGGTCAGCCTGTGATTTAAATTTCTCTCTGACGGTTTTTATGTAATTTTGTTTTATTATTATAGAATGTACAGTAAAGATTTTGAACATAAAACAATTTTGTCCATTTGGATCAGATGTGTAAATTAGGTGTTCCCCTAATTTTTTGGAGCAGTATATATTAGTTTAAATGTTGTTGCTGGAGATGAGTGATAATGCAATCCAAATTAATACACTAAATAAAACAAACCTTTCATGCTTACTGTAAACAACAATGGCGACCCAACATTTCCCAACAATTTCTAAGAACCTGTTTGAGTTTGATGCTTAAAATATTCACATGAAAGAAAGTCTGATTTAATAGTTCTGAATTTCAGTGCAACATAATCACAACAAAAATGAGGGATTAAGAGGGATTTTTATACATTTAATATGTATATATAATGGATCCAATACATACAGTTGCATATACACTCACTTGCCAATAGTTACACCTAGCTAAAACAAATGCCAGGTAATCCAACAGCCCTGCAGTACATTGCACTGTAGTATACTTGAAAAGTATTTCTAATATTTCCTCTAACCTCACTGATATAAATGGGGTGGACAATGTGAATCAAAACATGATAATAAGATTTATTGCAGGACTGTTGTATTAGACTGGATTCATTTTAGCTAGGAGCACCTAATAAATTGCCAAGTCAGTATACATGGACATGGCTTTTGAGCACTAAGTATTAAATAGTAAAAATAAAAGTGATGGATCAGCTAACACAGTTGGCAATTTTCCAGCTCACCAGGCTTGTGCTTGATGTTGTCCTTCGAGCCGCACTTTGACGTCACCTTACTCAGATCCACCTTCTTGCTGAGTATCTGCACCTGTCAAATGTCACAGAGGCCTTTTTATCATGAGTGTTTAAAACATTCTACAGGGTCCCTTGATAGTTTTATTTTTTAAGGTCTATTTCTTGTTCAGACAGTGGTCGTGCATGCAGATGTTGTGACCAAAAGCTCCCCCCAAACTTGGCTATACTTTTGTTTTAATTTGTTTTGTTTTTTTAAATTTTATTACTGAAGGACATATTACTTTTGACAGAAATGCACATGGGGATTGGTTTAAGTGCAGTCAACCTTGAACTGATCACGGAATCGCCTGTCACGGCAACTAGATCAGCTGGAACAAACGTCACCACAAGCGGTGTGATCAAACCAAGAAGAGAGGAAAGAGAGCCAGGATAAGCACTAAGCATCACACACACCTCCATTCTGATGAAGTGCTTCGAGAAACTGGTTCTCTAGCACATAAAAACAACATCCCAGTTAGCCTGAACCTTCAACAGTTTGCATTCAGAACCAACAGATCCACAGAGGATGCCATCTCCACTGCCCTCCAACTCAGCCTTCACACACCTTGAGAAAAACAACACCTTAACATTAGATTGCTGGTTGATTTCAGCTTAGCATCAACACAATCGCCCCTGTGAAACCGAGCACTCTGGGCTTAAGTACCACACTCTGGACTGGATATTGGAGCTCCTTCTCAATTTTAGATTGTTGATTTATGGAAAAGGGAGGCAAAGACATACACCCCGTCTACATCAGTGGAGCTGAGGTGGAGCAGGTGATAGTTTCAAGTTCCTGGGAATCAGCATCACAGAGAACCTGACATGGTCATCTCACAATTTCACACTGGTAAAGAAAGCTAAGAAATGGCTGTGTATTTCTTAAGGAAACTTAAGAAGGCAAAATTCTTAACTTCAGCAATAGAAAGCATCCTGATAAGAAACGTCACAAATTTAAATGGTGTTCACAGCCCAGGACAGGGGGGCTCTGCAGCGGGTTATTAAAAAAAACGCTCAGAAGATCATTGGTACCCATCTACCGAGCTTTATAGATCTTGATTTATCGGTGCGGTGAGGTGTCAGAGGCGCAGAGCCCAGAGGATCGTAAAAGACAGTACCCACCCCAGCCACAGCTTGTTCACCCTGCTGCCAAAGATCCAGAAGTATCTGTTGCTTTATCACCAGACTACAGAGCAGCTTCTTCCTTCAGACTGTGAAACTCCTCCTAATTTTGTAAAGATGGCAGGATCACCCTGGCACAGACAGGGTAAAAATGCCAGACACCAAAAAGACAGACAGCATCATTTCACGAAACCGGTAATGCCAACTTTATCTCTCTGTGGTACTGTCCTCATAGAACCAGACAACAGAGACAGAGACAGTTAGAGGCCAATGCTGCACATTTGTTTAGTGAGTTAGTGACAGAGCAGTACAATACAGGAAAAGTTTAAGGAAGCTAGGCAGTGTGAAGCGGGTTCTGGGGAAGGGCTGGAACATCAGGCTTGCTAGCATGCTGTCCAATAATCCCCTCAACCTCCAAAGGTCAAACCAAGAACAGGACTACATATTATTGGCTATGACTACTGTAGCTTGACACCTGTCATATACTGTACAACTTACTCACGCAGGCACTGATAAGGACTGAGGGCTCTTATTTTATTTGATTAGCTTCCGTCTTTAGGAGCGAAAGAGAGACGGAAACTTAAAATGTAATCTTTGCTCAGTTTCCTTCTAGCCATTTCATCAAGTCATATTAGTTTGACTAATTGGCCGATGCATGTGAGCTCTGGTTGTAGACCAGGAAGTACTTACATTCCCTCCACCAGGAACATGCTTCATATTGTCCTTGGAGCCCAAGCGTGAAGTGACGTGGCTGAAGTCCACCTTTTTGGAGACTATCTGAACCTACATGGACACAGCATAGCAGCAATGCAAGTGGGGAGTGGAGAGCAGAGGAGAGCAAGGAAGGGAAGGGGTGACAAAAGAGGAAATGAAGGGAAAGGAGAAGAGATAAGAAAAGTCGAGAATGCAAGATAATATAAGAGGGGAATAGAAAAGATAACAGACGACATGAGGATTAAAACAAAAAGAGGAGAGGAGAAGTCACCAATTACAGGTAGGGTTAGAAAGGAAAGGACAGAAGGAAGGAGCAAGGTTCACCTGAGCAAAATCAAACATGGCTACAAACATCTTAACTATCTAAGGTGCGCTAGATATCAACTGGTGTTTAAATGCTGTTTAACCTACGTATGGACTAAAGTAGAGCAGAAGCTACTGAATGCCACACATAATCTATTTTATAGAGCACACACACACATGCAGCACTACAATAAAAATGTTAACACAGATTAACAACTGACTACACCAATATTAGAGGGGCTCTATGTAGTTTTCAGCAGCCACTAGCAGTTTGGTTTTCAGATTTCAACCTGGTGTGCGCTTGTACGCATGCTCGAACTTATGAGCGAGCATAATTGATCACACAGAGACGAAAACACCGCGAGACAGCTTTATACAACATGCTGGAAAGTCATTTAAACACTCACTGCAAAGTTACAGTAATATTTTTATCAGCTTGAGGTTAAAGTAATCCATGCTCATTGCTTGAAAACGTTACATTGACTGCATTTAGTTGACCTGACACATCGGCATTTGCTCCCCTGCCTGGTTTTCAATCACTACATGTGTATCTTTTATCGCAGGCTCAGCAATGTGAGCACAGCTAAACGTATTGAATGATAACGAAACAGTTAGTGAGCTGGACTGAATATTATAAATGAGATCGTTGCCACACTTTCTACCGTTGTAACGTTACTGTAGTGAATGGCTCTTTCACTGTGTTGTTGTCCTGCGCCGTTATGTTGTTTTATTGTATATTATGTCGGTCACCTAAGTTACAGCAACTGAGAGGTGGAGAAGCTGTGTATCTGAGTATCGGTAAAACAACAATAAATCTAAATTGAACGTTACGAAGTAAACGGTAGATCTTTGCTAAAGCAGCTGGCTGCTCCTGCCTTGCTTGAAGGAAACTCATAAGCTTTACAACATAACATCCTCAATGTGTTAAGAGTTTTCTGAGATAGTTTTCAAGTAGATATAGCCAACCTGCAAGAAGTGGTTCACCACAGCATAGAGGTAGTCACTTCCTGTTGCCAGTAGGTGCTGCTATGACTATGAGTGAATATTAGCTTGAAGATGTGTTCAGGGCGGAACTCTTATCAAACATGTAAAGTTTGGTGCAGATGTGAGCATGTACACTGACGTTACAACAACTTCCTGTTTCATGGTGAATCATCGATTTTGGATGCTAAACGTAAACAATGGGTTTAGACCACACAGCGAAAATTGTAAGTGGATCAGACTAATTCTGTAGGAGGAGTTCATTATAGTACAGAGCATGTAAACTGCCAAAAATGACCAGTAAATCCAAAATGGCCAACTTCCTGTTGGGTTAAGGCAATGGCTCCAAGAGGCTTTTTTGATACATGTGCCGCAGAAATTACGTACATGTAGGTGAAACATTCTGCGGGGGCTGCTTTGACGAAGGTGATTTCCTGTTACCAGTAGGTGGTGCTATGACTATGGGTGGAAATTGGCATGTAGATGTGTTCAGGGCGGGACTGTTATCAAACATGTAAAATTTGGTACAGATTTGAGCATCTACAATCAAGTTACAACAACTTCCTGTGTCATGACGAAGCGTGGAACTTCGCCGGCACACCACTGCCACACTGTTAACTGAAAACTCACACATTTGACAATATGGCTTCATCAATGTGTTAAGGGTTTTCTGGGTCAGTTTTAAAGTTGATAAGGCCAAACTGTTAGGAGTAGTACATTACAGCATAAAACGTGTCATTTCCTGTTGCCAGCAGGTGGCGCTATGACTTTGAGTGAATCTTGGCATGTGGATGTGTTCATGGCCAGACTGTTATCATACATGTCAAATTGTATGTACACTGAAGTTATAACAACTTCCTGTTTTGTGGATAACCGTTGATTTTTTTAAATTTGAAGTCTGTCACATCAAGTACAAAGTGCGTAAATCGCCAAAAATGAAACAAAAAAAATAAACTCCTTCAGTTCCAATAGGGTCCTTGTACGTTTCATGCTCGGGCCCTACATATATTTTATATGTTAGCAGAAATGTTTAATTGTCCAGTAGGATGAAAGCCAACTCTGTGTCAGTTTTGTCAGTTTCAAAACAAAGTGGCGGTCTCTCCGTGACTCAAGCCTTTTTGATGTTGACTGTGTTTTCACGCAAGGTCGATCTGATTCTCATTTGTCTTGACAGGCTCCAGCACATCAAACTTTGTTGGTTTTTATCTTTACATGGAGTCTGTGTTGTGCTGGGAGCTGAGATTACATTTAGATTAGATTACAGCTCCTTCACACACAGCACACACGGCAATTAAAAAGTGATTCATTTCATTAAAAAAATACCCCCTTTGATACTATAGTTACATGTCAAGTTAGACTGCTAGATCTTACAAACCAAATCTGGCACAGAAAACATAATGGATCCAAGTTAATGGTTACAATTCTAGTAAAACTTACATGATTGCATGTTTGTCTTCTTCAATAAGACACCGACAGACCCACCAACTCCACACAGTCACAGATTTATCAGTTGTGAGCTCCAGCTCAGAGCCATAACAGTAACGCTATCCCCACTGACCTCTTACACAAGTAAAAGACTAACCAGCAGGAGTCGCTAATGCAGCAACTAGGACGTGATCCTTCACCTGCTTCCTGCTGAAAAAACACTGCCAGAGGCAGGGTAATACAGGCCTCCACCGCCGGAGGACTGTAGTAGTGGAATAGAGATAAGTGATAATAAGTGAACCAGGCTCGGATGTAGGGTGAAGATGACATTAGGTGGTAATGCTTAAAGTCATCTTTCTTCGATTTCTAATTTTTCATAGCTCAAGGAAATACCAACATTTAGGAGTGGATCCCAAGTCAGCAGTCAACTACACCTGGGTCAAGGTAAGTTACCATTATAGCTCTCCAACCAGGATGCTAATTAATAAAGATGCACCTATTACAATTCCAGCTGATTCTGATTTTTTTTGACAGCATACACAAACATTTCTGTAACTTTTCTTTAATAAAAAATAATTTCTTCCCCATTAGCACCAGCATAAGCATTGACTGTTCTTCCTGGGGTCCATTCAAATTGTATGTTCATGAAATGAAATAAAATAATAAAACATTGACTATTAAATAATTTTTACATTTTCTCTAAAACTGCAGCAGGTTAGAGGACCAGCTCAACAACTCACTCAAACAAATCTCAAAATAAAAGTGCTCCAGTTTAGGCTTCTGCACAGAACAGTTTTGTACAAATAACATCCAACTGAAAATGAATTGCAGTATAACACGTCTCAGTGTTTCCCACAGAAAGACAGTGCGACAGTCACAGTGACAGTGAAAGTAGACATTACCCTATTTCTAGAAGGTTATTTAATATCTCACCCTTGTAATTATACTTCATTCAACACCTTATCTAAGTGTTTACTCACAAACTACTTTAATCTGCTCACCTTGTGTTTTACTTCAGTCACATGTGCAAACACCTACACCTGTGTCTCTCTGTCTCTCTCCCTGTTATGTGTCTGCTCTGTTGACCTTTTTCGTCAGCAGCTTTATAAAGTTGCCCCAAAAACACAACTCGCATTCTGAAAACACCAACAGGTGTATTCATGGTTTCATTATGTGGTCGATTGTAAAATAACTGTGTCCGCATCTTCTAACATAATACCAGATAATGTTTCTCTATGTGTGTTTCTCTGCAAAGTGCTAAAATGGGTCGCCAAATATTCTTTGGGCAGTCCACCCTAAAGTATGTGGGAAAACACGGCTTATTTTGGCCTTACAGGTATTACAAATTGCAAGCTATAATATCTATCAAGACTAAATGAGTTTGAAAATGTGTATTTGTTTTTGAAAATGTGAAATGTGACATTAAATGATAGTGTGGGTGCTTATATTACCTAAAAGCCTGGCACTGTCCCTCATTAGATCAATTTGTAAAAAATAAAAATATGAGAGGTAGTGAAAAGAAAATATTCATGAAAAGAAAAGACAAGTGGGAGGTAGAGTATGTAGGGATGGCGGAGAGGATGGAGAGGGAACTCACTTTGCCCTGGCTCGTTTCTTTGGAGGCGACAGCCCTGCTCTTAGATGCAGATGACACCTGGGGAGACAAGCCCACCCTGGGTCAATAACAACACCTCATAACAATACACAGGAAGAGGAGGCGGTGCAGGAAGTACAAAGAATTATGTACGAGGGTGATGGATGAAACACAGAAAGAGAAAAAGGTGACTTAGACAGGGGAGAAGTAAGAGAAGAAGTTAGAAGAGTAGAGGGAGAGAGAGAGAAAAAAAGTCAGACATACAAGAAGGAAAGAAGAGCAAGAAAACATGAAGGAAGAGGAGGAAGATGCTTCTAAAAGTAGGAGACAGAGTAGGAAAGAAAAGGTTGGCTACACAAACAGAAGAGGGGGATGATTTGACAAAAGAGAGGGACTTAAAGGATAATTCTGCTTAATTCCAACCTGGGTCTATGAATCCAGTGCCATCACCAAAAAGAAGAGCAACGGGCAAAGCTGGACTATGAATTCAGCAAAACAGGCAACAGCCTCATAATGTCCAAGGTTCAGTGAAAGACATAGGGTTATGGTAATTTGATTAATTACAAATTGTTAGGAAATTGCACCACTAAAGTACAACTAAGAAAGATGGAAGGTGAGGAATGAAGGTGGGGGGGTCACCACAGCAAATATTTTCCCTGGAGCTGCAAATTTGTCGATTTAACAGTGTCCACGAGGCAAGAAACGAGTAGTCAATGAGACAATGGGACAGGTTGTAAACCAGACTTATTTAGCAGACTAAATGAAAGCAAATGGTCAAATTATTACGTAGTTTTAGCAATTTCTCACTTTCATTTAACATTTTATATGTATATGTATACAGACCCCCAAAAAATATGGAGGACATGACCTCAGAGTCCTAAATTGTAGCTACAGGCCTCACTTTGGTCAGTACATTACAACCATAACAGAACTAAATAAAAGTTAACAAAATACAAAAATAAGACCCAAGTTTAAATAAACCAAAAGCATCCATTGAAGTGCTCCTTTTAAGAAACAGGTTTCCTCTTCCACATGCATGGACAATGAAGTGTTCTAAGAGAATGGGTGAAACGGTAGTAAATGAACATGCAAAGGAGTAAAATATGTAAGAATAAAAGGCATGACTGTCAAAGATAATTAACAAAGCTAAAGACAGCAAGAAAGAAGTATGGCCTGTATTTTATTGTAGCTGGTGGAGTGAATATACTTACAACTTTATTCAGCATGATGCTAACACACTGATAGCTGGTTTTATTTACACTAATGGATAAAGTGGTATGTATACTTTTTCAAGAGAACAACTTAAGAAATAACTTTGAAGGGTAAATGAGGAACAGAAAGCCAGTCACATGTTAAACAGGTCTTGCAGCTACATTGCTGTGAGAATATTTTTCAATCTTTAAATTAAAGACCACACTCTTGAATAAAAATAGGAAAATAATCGTATACACTGCCTGTTAGTCGAGTGGCAACCTGTGTCAGAAAATACATGAATAAAAAACAAAACACCTGTAGAGGTATGAAAGGTGCAGATAAAGGAGGACCTACCTTCCCTCCTCCAGGCTGGTGCTTCATGTTGTCTGTTGAGCCAATCTTAGAGCGGGCATTACGGATGTCGGGGGGTGGTGCTGTGCCAGGGCGAGCTGTCACCCTGGAGGTGGTGGTGGTGGTGGTGGTTGAGGAAATGGCCCGGGAGGCACGGGGCACCGGGGGCTTCTTCTCTGGTACTGTGCCAGTGGTGGAAGACTGTGTGGCTAGTTTGGCTGCTGTGGTGCGGGTGTGAAGGGCAGCAGTGGTAGAAGCAGTGCTGCGGGTGGTGGTGGTGGTCTTGGGCTTGGTAGAGTCGGCTGGAATGACAGTTGTATAATATTTCGTTAAATTACTAGATATTGATTATTTGAATGAGCTCACTTATGGAGACTGGGATAAAAATTTTATATGCAATTTTGTTCCTGTCTCACTTTGTTTGCAAAGACCAATTTTTTTAAAAAGTTTGACATTTTGGGAAACTTGCTTGCTTGTCAAGAGTCACATAAAACAACTTTTTGTTTGTGAACAGATCAAACAAACAAGTTGGTGTTGATAGGCACATTTTGGGAGTTTGGAGAGAGCCAGGTTTCCAGCCTTTATGATATGTTAAGCTAATCAACTCTTGGCTCCTGCTACATACTTAATGCTCATAATTTGAGGGTGATATCGATCCTCTCATCTAATTCTCTAGATTTAAGTATTTCCCAAAATGCTGACTTTTGAATATTCTTTAAACATATTTAAGATGCATTCTTAACATCTCGTCTTCCTGAACACAAAGAGAATAGCATATAAAGTCAGTGGTCAGAAGACATGAAATGAAGCTAAGGTGCTTCAGTGCTAGTTGATAATGTTACAATTTGAGTCAACCCTGACAGATAAATAATTCAAGTTCCATAAAAGTTGGAAAAACCCAAATGTAAATGTAAGTATCTCTAGTGACCACAACTATATTATATAGTATATTTTTTTTATAGCTGGCTGAAGAAAACCTCCAGTGCAACATTGTCTTCTTTTCTGTAATATACTGTATAGTCAGTTTGAATAAGTGAAAGGTTTTAACTTATCAAAGCAGAAAACCCTAACCAATGAAGGTAATGAACCAACGTGCCTGCAGCAAAATGAACAACCAAATGTCCATGAATTACTTATGTAAATTATATGACCTGTGTCGCTTGTTTTGTACATAGTCACAAACATAATAAAATGGAAGGTGAAAATCACAATTTTAAGGTTGTGAAAGACCATTTATTTTGAAAGCCTGGGGGTCACTCATAAAGTAATTCCTTAAAAGCAAATTCTGTTGAACCATACCACTTTTCTCTCCTTCTGGTTTGGCTGAATACATTTCAGCATCCTTCAGTTCAGCACTGCAGCATATGCACCAATTAAAATCTGTCAATTCACAATTGTGTCAGCTTTTTCTTCAAAGCACAGTGATCTGTTGTCAATCCTGCCTGAAAGTCTTTGGTATATCACATGTTCCTGTTAAGACATGTTAAATTGAGCAATTGCTTCCATGTTTCTAAAGAGTAATTTGACTTGCCGTATGGACGTTGGCAGATTAGACAACCCGAGGCTGTATCAGCAGGAGCTGCAAACTCCTGTCAACAGCAATGGGACAGTAATCCACAGACCGCTGTGGTGATAATTTTTAACTCTCCAGGGCCTTTCAGCAATAAAGCATCTTTCTCTCTATAAGCCTGCCCAGCATTGTAATGGTTGGACAGCGTTGCGCTCCTGCTGACAGCTCTCCTGTTGCCAAAATGTTCACTAATCTGTCAAGGAGGACTGAAGCTGTAGAAAGAGAGAGGGGTGAAGCAAAACTTTGAAAAGGATTACAGAAGAGGAGAGTGAAGAACAGAAATATATGCAGAGGAAAAGCAAAGTGAGAGGGAGAGCACTGCAAGGTCAAACAGTAGTTGTAAATAATGGCACCAGTTGGTTAGTTAGAGTTGTCGACAATGTGTGTCGACAAACACACAATATTATCTGATATCCATTTTTGGTAGTATTGTATACTATATATAGTTGTTGAATGATATAACTATATGATCACATTTGAAACATACATTTACAAAACCAGTTTTTCCAAATGAATATTTCCGAGCCTATTGTAATTAAAATCCATGACATTTTACACCATTAAGGACTTTGGTCTGACATAAATGAATAAGCACATTTCATTAGATGATTATTACACATTATTTAACATTCAACATTCTGCATAGATTTTCCATATTGTACCGTATCCTTATATCCTTATTAATATTTTGAAACGGATGTCAACTTTATTGCCTAGCACTGTTGTATATTCGATGCTGACTTCAAATTTGGAACCTGTAAGTTTGGCATTTTTATGTAGCTTTAAGGTTTATTTTGCATATTATCCCGCGGCCAATGTGGTTAGCATCTATTGTACACATTATGGAGCAATATTGGAGTATTTAATACTGAGCGACAGGCAAGACAAAGTATGTGAACTTTAAGCTTCATGTAAAAGCCAATTAAATAACCAGAGTAGTAAGTTGTATGTGGTATTTTGCTTTTACCTCACATGCCTGATCAGCTGTTTCAGCTGTCCGTGTCTTCTCAGATATTCCAATAAGGAGCGTTACCATGGCTGGTAGCAACTTGCCCACTTGTAACACATTTCAGAAGACCTCTCTCCATTTTTCTCAGGTCCATGGTCTTTAGGTCCATGTGAATCCAAACCAGATGATGAAAACGTGCCTAATCCTATTTTTTTCTCGTTTTTGTGACATTTTAAAGGTTTGCTTAAAGTTTTCTTGACTTAATAGATGCGGAAGAACTGGGCATTGGGCTATAGATTGTAAGGTCAGGAAGGATTTTCACACATAGTACATATATCACCTGTCGAATCAGACGAATCAGAGAAACATGCCGCCATACCCAGATTTTTTTCACTCCAGGTCTGAACCATAGAGAAATCATAACAAATACATAGTATGTTATTTTTTCTAGAGTTGGTAGATGGGCTTGTATTGAAGCCTATATCAGGGAGATAGCAAATCTTATTACATGAGCAATAATTAGCTGATTTGTGTAATTTGCTATAATATAATAATTGCTATAATTATCTCTATTTCTGATGGCATATTTGAAGCTTCCAGATGAATTAATGATTCAAACTGCTTGATTGTTGCATATTAAAGTGTACTTTTGACCAGCTGAGTTGATTTATAGTCATGTGGTCAGGATTGAGTGATACACAAATGTTGGCTTGCTTTTCCTGTTTTTTTAATTATTTTCACCAATTTTAACCTTGAGATCAGAAGCTCACATTGCAGGCTGTCTAAACTGATGATATTGCCATAAGTATCTGATGTTATTAAAGAAAGTGTTAAAAAGATTATTATTATTATGGTCATGCAAACCTTGAACCCAGAAACTAAGGACATTTCCCCTGATCAAAATCAAACTCTACTTACCTTTCCTCATGTAATATGTAATCATTCAGATGATGATTCAGATTTAATTAGTGAAGGTTATCGCATAATTAAGTTGGATCGGAAAACCTTAGTTATATTGATAAATGAAATGAAGGGGATGTGGTTACATGACCTAATTAGTAATTACAGTTACAGTTAATTGTGGTGCCTATACATATTTTATTACATTTAATTTTGAAGTTTCAGTCTATTTACATTTATCAGTTGGATTTGTTTTCTATTTTGATTGATATGAATAAAGGTTACCATAATCTAATGTATATAATAAAGCTCTAAAGTCGACATTTTTTGGGTCTGTATTCAGGTTTTAAAATGTCACAGGACTGTAATAAGCACGGCTAACCAACTGGCTGGGTTACATGCCTGTCTACTCATTGAGCATGAAAATGTGTTTTGGGAGAGTGGCTTTGGAGGGAGGACTAAAAGGAGGGGGTGGAAATTGTCTTTTGTACCGTTGAAGTGAGTTAACTAATGATTCATTACTAATGGACTGCTATAATCAAGTTTAATAAGTATGTTTACCTTGCAATTGAAATGATTTAATGTATGCTTGTACGACAGATCCAAAATGGCAAATGTTTTCTTCTTTTGCCATTTAGAGGTTTTCCCTTTTGCGCTGTCTGTTTGGTGTAGTTAGTCGCTTTAGGTGATTTCGTTCCATTTCTTGTCCTGTGGAAGTGGGATTTTGAGGCCATTGTGTGTAGGTGCATGTGACCAATGACCTCCGTAAGAGATCTTTAACCACTTAAGAGTATTTTTCATAGAGAGGCCTTTGTTTGGCCGTAAAATGCAGAACTCATAGGACTGTGGTAGAAGTTTATGGATATGAAGGCATGTTTCATTTGTGCATGGACATGGTAATTTGACCTACACCCTCACTGTCCTTCACACTTGACCATAGGCGGAAATCGCGGGGAGGGGTGGGGGGGTTGTCTCCCCCCCCAAAAAAAAAAAAAATCATTAAATAAGATAATTATATATATTTAAAATAATTGTGTAAGCAGTAAAACAATACAAACTCTAATGGGGGCAATAAAAGTTTAGAAACATTCTGAATCCACTCTCCCTCGCCTCACAGTGGTTTGGTCCACTGCCTGCTTTCCCTCTTTATTACAGATGATGTGAGTCATAACAATAAATTAATCATGACCAAAAATATGATAACCAATTTATTTTTCCATGAGTCTGCTATGTTATCTATTTTAACATTAGCGTACCTAGCTTGTTTGGTATATTTTCTAAAAGCTTATTGGATAGTAAGTCACCCACTATAGTAGAGATGCGCTGATTGATCACATGGAGACTAAAATAGGCCAGTTTTCAGCTTAACTGGCCATGACTAGCAACCGGGGCTAAGCAGCGTCAAATATCCAATTTTCTGCCGGTCACAGTGAATTATACACACACTGCGCTGCACGGTATTTTGCGTCATGCGCACAGCGGCATAAAATGTAACCACCTATTGTCACAGCCACATACAAACACTAAAACATGTCATAGGTGTGAAAGTTCTTCACTGGAGTGAAGAAGACATAATGCTCACTATTTACACCTGCAGAGAAACACACAGAAAGAGACGCGTTCTTGTATTAAGTTCGAATATTTTAAAGCACGGAGCAGGTAAAGCAACAGTGAACACAGCTGTTGGTGATGATGATGTCATTCATACCACCGTCTCTATCGGTAATTAACAACAAGCCTCCTCCACACACGACTCACCTGCTGCTGTGAAAACAGAATCGCGGGTGAAAAGTACAAAATACGAATACGAAACTGCTAACAAATAAAGTCAGAGCAGACAGATACAGAGAGAGAGAGAGAGACAGGTGTAGGTCTGTGCTTGTGTGTCTGAAGGGAAAAGCAAGGTGAGCAGATTGCTGTAGTTTGTGAGTAAACACTAAAATAAGGTGGTGGAGAACTAAAATTGTGAGATTAGAAATAAAATAGCCTACTAGAAACAGTGTAATGTAGTCTTTCAAATATTTTCAATTAAGATATAGGCTATTTAAAAATGTCCGAATTTTTTTAGTTGGATTTTATTTGTAGCTACAAAACAGCTCCCTCCAGTGAAAATGCGCATGTTATCTAATAATCAATTTTTTATTATGACCATACAACTGAATGTACCCCAGTGAGAATAGCCAACGTTTATGCTGATGAGGATCCTAATAAAAAATAATTTATTTGAAAACCTACATTTAGCCTCTTTAAGTTTTTGGTGTCTCACTGTGTCCATGCATACATGCTGTGCAAAGTTCTTTTCTGATGTCAGATTTGTCTTATAATATACTGTATATTCAAGTAATGATGAGCTCAGATTTTATTTTTCTGTTCATCAAACTGAAGATTGATTAGTGTCACATGACACATCTTTTGTTTCCAATTAAATTTTCATTTGGCTGTTTTTCTTAGCTTCTTCGGCTTATTTGACAAACTACAGGCCAAGGCTGAGCATCTCCTGTTTCTGTATGAAGTGAAGGGAGTGTTGTAATACCTGTAAAAGTCTTCAGAGCGGCAGGCTTCTTATCCTCTCCTGGTTTGCTGTCTGTCTTTGAGGCTGAAACACAGATGGTGTGTAATAATATGGTAAGTACTCAATAATTTGCAATATTACTTCTATAATCTATCAAAAAATAAACAGAATGCACTTATTTAAGTATCAAAGACTGTGCCACTTCAAAACTCCTCCTCAAAAAAACGATTAAAAATGTGTTTATGTACAACACATCTGTGTGTGACCATGTCTGCCATACCCAGAGGCCTTTTGGCTGCAGAGGTACTAGTGGTGCGGGTAGACGGCATTGCACGCACTGATGTAGCAGTTTTACTGGCTGCTGTGATAGCGGTTCCATTTTTGGTGGCAGCAGAGGAGCCTGCTTGTTTTGAGATGGCAGTGCTGGCCTTTGGCACAAGGGGGCACTTCTCTGTGGTCGTCTGAGGAGAAGGAGAAAAAATAAAAAACATGGGAGACGTCAGATGAGGAACAAAAAAAAAAAGACGATGAAGGCAAACCTTGTCAGCAGCAGTAAATGCCACATATCAATAGAACACCATCAGCAAATTAGAATTTGTCCTGATACCTGATCATTCAACAACATATCCTCCACCACATAAACCCTAGGATCATGCCATGCTCCACATACAGCTGAGCCATCCTTTAACAGCACACTGAACTGAGTCACCCTGCACCCCTGGGCACTGAGAGGCTAAAAAAAGGCTGTTAATTTATCGGTTGTGGTGCAACATTGGCTGTAGTTAAAGTTAATATGCTTTGGCATCATTATAGTGTGTGCGGTTATGTCAATAAAGCCACTTAAATTGATAATTAACAGTGATGAAGCAACTCTCTTTCTACATGAATCTGGAGCAACTGTAGTGACGGAGGAGGCTACAGCAACTGACAGTGACTGCAATAATGTTTGTGTAGTTAGGCTCAACGCCAGAAGGTGTAATTAGTTTCAACTAGTTAACAACTTGTAAAGGATGCTTTATTAGAAAGCGTTTTCCATTTCTGTATGAGCTGAGTATGTCAGCACATTATAAACAATAAAATAGCAATAGCAACTTCTGTGGATGCGTTAAAGAGAATGCACTACATGTTTCTGAGGTTGGACTTGATGTGCAGCTGGAAGATTTATCAGTTACAATACAATACTATGAGTTTGTGCATGCTAAAAAAAACTGTGACCAAGTCGGAGTAATAGGTTTGTGAGTTCCAAATTAATAAGATAAATAATTATACAAATGAAACATTTGGTCAGTCTTGATCCAAACCCATAAAGTTAAATGTCCATGTGCAGTTTGATAAAATTCAACCTTATCTCCTCTATCTCCTCAGCTGAGAGGGAATCTCAACAGCACTTGAAGGAGACCTACAGTATTTAGTCTGTTTATTATACTGCTTGTGAGCATCCAGCATCCTGGGGTGTTGACGAAATCCCTTGTGGATCTGCAGCTTTTGACAGACGTCCTGACAGGTAAAACTTACCTTGGGTTTGACATCACGTGTAATGATGGTGTTTGAGGAGGCAGGGTGACCGCTAGAACTGGTGGAGGACCGCTTTGGACCAGCAGCGGCTGTGGATGGTGCCCTGGCTGTGGTTGTTTTTTTGTCTGAGATGGAGGTGGTGGTGGAGGGTGTGGGGCGCTTAGTAAGGCCTGTGACTGAACCACCAGCAGAAGAGGAACTCGGCCGCATTTTGGACACAGCACTTGGTTTGTTTGACCCAGCATTAGCCTGTGACGCAGGGCCGAGACATACAGGAGCAATGGAGGGCAAAATAAGGAGGGAGAGCAAAGGAAAAAATAAGGAAAAAGGATGATAATGGAAGAGATGGTGACGCAGTACATGCAGGATTATGGTAAATGGAAAATGGACTGTACTTGTATAGGTCATCCGACCACTCAAAGCGCTTTACACAACATGCCACATTCACTCCATTTACACACATTCATACACTGATGGCTACCATGCAAGGAGCCAGCTACTCATCAGAAGGAGACTAACAGCTGGATTCCACTGAGCATGGCTGCGTTGCGTTCCAGCTGTGACTCTGTTTTGTTCCGTCTTGTGTGCAGCTTTACTGATGACTGTTGACTGATTTTTCCTTTTTGTGCTTCTACTAGCGGGCAAGGCTCTCTGTGACCCAGCTTTGTTCCATCCTCTGTATGGCTTCATACCTCACCGTGAGCATTTCAGAAGCACGTAAAGCTGCAGAGAGCAGATCCTAACCTTACCCCTAACCCATGGTAGAACCACAAACATCAAGGACAAATGACCAAATCAACAAAAGTCAGCAAAATCAGACAGGCAAAATGCTCTGCTTCTGAAATGTTTCCTGCGGGGGTATGAAGCGGTGCAGAGGACGGAACAAAACCGTGTTGCAGAGAGCTGTGCCCAGTAGTAGAAGCACAAAAACGAAAAGTCAATGAATGCTTTTGGTGGAATATGAAGCTAAGCAGACCATGTTGTAGCTGGAACATAATGCATCCATGCCCAGTGGAATCCAGCTGTAACATTGACACATATAATAACAAATATTGAACAGCATTCACAAACAATTAGGGGTTCCGTCTCTTGCCCAAGGAAACTTTAACATGCGGGCTGGGGAAAAGGGATCAAACAGACAATCTTTCTAATTACTGTGCGACCCCCCCTACCTCTAAGCCACAGCTGCCCCTTTTTTATCATAAAATATTTAGATTTATATTATTTATTGTAATCATAAATGGTCTGATAAAAATGTAACATGTCGCACAACTCTTCTCCAGTATATCATGCCTCATCAGGGTGGGATCTGACACTGTTTCCACATTCTTTTTCTACAGTCCATCAATCAGTCATGTGACTTCATGAGAGAAAATGACCATAAATGCAAGAAAACATGACATAATAATAATCTTTTTAAACGCATACAGACAAAATTAAATATTGTTTTTTTATGACCAGGGTGCAAAAACAAAGTATTAGGACTAAAACAAAAAGCAGAATGTGTGGACACATCAAAACTAGTGCTGGGCAACAATTAAAAATTTTAATCTTGATTAATCGCATGATTTTCTGCAATTAATCACGATTAATCGCATTGTTATGTCACGGTTGTGCTCGCCTCACTCACACGCCCGCCCGCCGCCGAAGTTGAATTGTCTGCTGTTTACCAAATAGGACATCAACAGGAGGGAATTCGCATTGCAGAGCATCCCCGCAAATCTAGGTGTAGGCCTATCAGGTAAAGTAATGTAGCCTATAATTTTAATTTAAGTAAAATAGGCTACGGCTGTGTAGCGCACAGAAGCCGTTGCCATGGTTACTATCCATAGAGCGCCTGCTGTTTACTCACGGAGCGCTGTCTTACTTCTCCCACACGCTGCATCCAGCGTAGTCTGCCAAAGCCTGCTTGTTTAGGTGGGTGATTTGCAGGCTGATCAACATCCCGCCCCAACTGTGACCCATGGTTTGACTGCATGTGTAGAGCCAGTGAGCAACTGACTTTCAAAATAATAATAAAAACTGTGTTAATGTGAGATTATAACACCCAGCCCTAATCAAAACCTAATTGCAAAATTTGGTTTGAGTTTGATCAAATAAAGTGCAAACAGTAGGGTAATGTAGGCTTTGGAGTCGCATAGCTGAGCAGTGTTAAGGAAAGCAAGGTAATAAGTAAATACTTATGCTTTAGATCAAGAAATAGTCTGACCCATGTTTTCAGTATAGTTCATGTGGATCCTATCAGCACCGAGTTAGAAACATCACATACTTATACAATAAATCCTACCTTGGCCTTCTTCTCTGCACTTGCCAGGTCTCTGCTTGGAGTGGCCCTGCTTCCGTTAGTTACAGGTTTAGATTTTTTGGCCTTGTCTTCGTCTGCTTTTGCAGCATTCTCCTTCTTGCCATCCTTTTTCTCCACAACCTTTTTGTTGGCCTGCATTTTATCCTGCTTCTCTTCCTTTTCACTCTTCTGCGTCTGTTTTTTCCCTGGCTTCTCAGATGTCTTCTCCACCTCATCCTCTTTCTCCGTCTTCTTTGCTTCGTCTGTGTCTGCTGTTTCTTTTTCAGTTTCTTTCATCTCTGCTGTCATCTTTGTCTCTATGTCAGCCTTCTTTTCCAGCTCATAACTGGTATCGAGCTTGTCGTGTGTCGGATGTTGCTCGGGGGTCTTTTCCACTTTGTCCATGTGCTGCTCTTTGCCATTCTTCATCTCTGTTTTCTCAAGCTTCTCAGGGTTTTTGTTTGTTTTTTCTTCAATGTTGTCCACTTTCTCCACATTCTCTGTTTTCACCACTTTGCTTTCTAGTGTTTCTTTAACCTCCACTTTTTCCACTTTCTCTGTTTTGTCCACCTTATCCGTCTTTGCCAATATATCTGGTGATTCTTTTACCTGCACCGACTCCACTTTGTCTGTCTCTTGCTCTTTGTCTTTCCCCTTTTCTGTCTCCCCTTTTTCTTCCACTTTTTCTGTCTGTTTCTCTGTCACCTTCACTTTGTCTGTCTCTTGCTCTTTGTCTTTCCCCTTTTCTGTCTCCCTTTTTTCTTCCACTTTTTCTGTCTGTTTCTCTGTCACCTTCACTTTCTCTGTCTCTTGCTCTTTGTCTTTCCCCTTTTCTGTCTCCCTTTCTTCTTCCACTTTTTCTGTCTGTTTCTCTGTCACCTTCACTTTCTCTGTCTCTTGCTCTTTGTCTTTCCCCTTTTCTGTCTGTTTCTCTGTCACCTTCACTTTCTCTGTCTCTTGCTCTTGTCACCTTCACTTTCTCTGTCTCTTGCTCTTTGTCTTTCCCCTTTTCTGTCTCCCTTTCTTCTTCCACTTTTTCTGTCTGTTTCTCTGTCACCTTCACTTTCTCTGTCTCTTGCTCTTTGTCTTTCCCCTTTTCTGTCTCCCTTTCTTCTTCCACTTTTTCTGTCTGTTTCTCTGTCACCTTCACTTTCTCTGTCTCTTGCTCTTTGTCTTTCCCCTTTTCTGTCTCCCTTTCTTCTTCCACTTTTTCTGTCTGTTTCTCTGTCACCTTCACTTTCTCTGTCTCTTGCTCTTTGTCTTTCCCCTTTTCTGTCTCCCTTTCTTCTTCCACTTTTTCTGTCTGTTTCTCTGTCACCTTCACTTTCTCTGTCTCTTGCTCTTTGTCTTTCCCCTTTTCTGTCTCCCTTTCTTCTTCCACTTTTTCTGTCTGTTTCTCTGTCACCTTCACTTTCTCTGTCTCTTGCTCTTTGTCTTTCCCCTTTTCTGTCTCCCTTTCTTCTTCCACTTTTTCTGTCTGTTTCTCTGTCACCTTCACTTTCTCTGTCTCTTGCTCTTTGTCTTTCCCCTTTTCTGTCTGTTTCTCTGTCACCTTCACTTTCTCTGTCTCTTGCTCTTTGTCTTTCCCCTTTTCTGTCTGTTTCTCTGTCACCTTCACTTTCTCTGTCTCTTGCTCTTTGTCTTTCCCCTTTTCTGTCTCCATTTCTTCTCCCACTTTTTCTGTCTGTTTCTCTGTCACCTTCACTTTGTCTGTCTCTTTCTCCTCTTTAACCTTTGCTGCCTCTTTCTCCTTCTCTTTTACCATTTCTGTCTCTTTGTCCTTCTCCTTTAGTGTCTCTTTCTGTTTTTCCTTCTCCGTTCCCATCTCCATCTTGGCTGAAGTCTCACTGCTAGTGAATTCAACCATCACAGTCTTCTGCTGAAAATTGTCTAGAGGGTCAAACAGGTCCACCTTCTTTACGTTGTCCTCCAGCTTCTCCTCCTTCTTCTCTGCCTTTACCATGGTGTTTGATTTTACTGGAAAGAAAAATGATTTTAATTAGAAATCACGCCAGTATATTATAAATAATACCAGCAGATAGAAACTCATCCTTGACTTGAATCACATTGACCAACACTAATTTCTAATATAAATATTTCATTTACATTTTACTCATTTGGCAGAGATATCTCAGGTAAACACTCAGTTCACAGCCACATATAAAAGAACAGGCCCCAGGGCTCAGATGCATGAAATGCCTCCCTGCGCCTTTCAGTTCTGCATCTTTTTCAGGAACAATATGCAGGTTAACCATCACTGTAAAATGCTGCTGTTGAAAACTGTACCTGAGCTTCAGTATTTTGCTTTCACACTGGAGGAAAAGAGATGCTGTCTTCTTTCTTGAAGAGTGCAATTCAAAATATTACAGAAAATCATTAAAGTAAGCAGATTATATTTTCTACTTAGCTGTCAAACAGATTTAAATTGCTTTACTAATTTTAATGTCAGCTCATTACACAGCGCCCGAGTATGCACTGTGTAACAGAGCCCGACCGATTTATCGGCCGGCCGATATGAGCTAACTGCATTTAATCGGCATCGGCCGTTTATAACAGCAGATATATAAATAATAAATATATATAAACTAATAAAAAAGAAACATAGATTCAGATACTTCACTCATGTCATGGGTGTTGTATAGTTTGCCCATCAGAAGGCGCGCTGCAGCTGTTAACTACACTGCCTCACCACAAAAAACCACAGAAGAAAACAATAAGCTGACCGCAGTCTACCGGTGCTAGCCTGCCACATGTAGAAACACGCAGAAGGCTGTGTTAGCGGTGAGTCAGTCTTTTGTCACGTTAATTACATGACTTAAATAATTATAATAAAAACATCCACAATTCCTTCTCCTCGCACAAAAACATTCATGACTTGCTAACCCTCCCGTTTTTCACTGCACTCTCCCGGCTTCTTCCCAGCTCACAGCAGTTTAATGTTACGGTAGTGTTTAAAGCTACGCTGCTGACTAACGTGGTTGTACATTTATTTTTGAAAAAGTGTATCAGTTCAAGCGAACGGTCCTCCTTTGTTCATCACTTCTAAATATTCTCTAAAATTCACGTAACATTATAGCAGCTAACGCTGCCTGTTGCTAAATTAGCCACAAAGCTAATGGTGTGTTTGTCAGTGGAGGAGCGCTAACGTTGATGAGCCGCTAAACTATAGTTTCTGACTTATTCTAAATATATCCAGCCACCTGTCTGCAGTTAGTCGGCCTGTCTGAAATGATTAAACCAGAGCAGACATGTAAATAAACATGAGCAGAACAAGAAAATAACACTGCTTTCTGTAGCTCCTCTTTTTGTGACGTAGATGTGAAACGCTGTCAGAGCGGTGTTGGTTATATTTATAACGTTAGTTAAATGAAATTTCAAAGCTGCAAGTCCTTGTTGTAGACAGTCATTTAATATTAGATGCATTCAGCAGCAGGTCACTGTATCGTAGACGGCATGATTTAGACAGAATGGTGGTTAAGAAATGGTTTCACGTAGCTTTGGTTAGAATTAAAGTGTGCTGGTAAAGGGATAAACTAGATGTGAATATGCTACATTGAAATTATGGCAGATTATGTGTAAAGTGAAATACACATGCTTATTCTCTCTCACTGAAAAAGTTGCACCTTCCAGCAGCAAAAAGTTATTGATGTGCAATTGTTTACATGATCACTTTTGAGACATACATAACATAAACAACATAAATCATTTAGGAAAAGGTTTTATAGCCCAAATACATACAAGCTTTCAATATCGGCCTGTTCGTAGTGTAGTTTATACAGTAAAGGGGTCTACTCTCAAAATCGAAATATCAGCTCATAAATCGGCTACTTTTCACTTTTATATCAGCATAGGCCCCCAAAAACCCATATCGGTCGGGCTCTACTGTATAACTGTAATATGTAGGAAAACACAGCAAAAATATAACAGTCACTATTTGCATAATGAAAAGGGCAGGTAAGGTCACATCTAACCAAGCTCACCCTGCTAACTACTTGTGCCATCTTCTGCCCTCTGGGAAGCGAGAAAATAAATAAAGAAAATACTGAAAATGAAAACGAAATGGCTTCAGGAAAAGCTTTTCTGCTTCTGCAATAAAGATGTGTACTCTGATCATGTGGCCACTAAAGGTTCATTGTGTAAGATTTGGGCAGACTTTTAGTAAAAACCTTATCAACAGAAAGTGGAGAAGTCAGTGGACAGACCACAGAATTGGCTACAACCTTGACCCACTGGTTGCTATCACTAAGGGCACTGAACCATGGTCGCTACAACGGACCAGCTGTCACTCGTTGCTGCCACTAGGGGCGCTGATGTCAATGATCCGGATCAGATAGTGTGTGGTCCGTGGAGTGGTCATTGTGGTCCTCAGGCTGTGTTGGCAACGCAGTTAGCCAAATAAATGTCGGAGATCACAGTCCTTTGTCTATTAAATATAATATATTATTGATTATGACTATATTCTTGTAGTTGCACTATATATTGTAGTTTGTGTGGTTATACCTAGAGTAATAAATCTGTTTATGGTCCTTGTGTTCCGGACCAGTTGTGCTGTGGTTCGTTGTGTGGTCCTAAACCTCTGTCTTATTTTCCCTTCTCCCCTCTGGCTGTGTGGTGCAGTTTTGTTAGCTATTAATGCATAGTTTATGTTGATGGGAAATAGCTAAACATGCTAAGTAATAATATATTACTATATTATACTATATTACATAATATTTTGTCTGTTAATTAGATTCTGTTGTTGATTAGGCCTAAATTGTGTTGGTACTATATTTTGAAGTTTGTGTGAAAGATAGACAGACAGATAGATAGAATATAATTTAAAAAAAAAAGAGTAATTGGTTGAAATAAACCATTACCAAATCTCCCAAAATAACTTTACACTCTTCTTTGGAAATTAAACTACTTATAAACACATCACTAAAAAAGTAACTTTTATAGAGTTCAAATTTCCTTTTTTCATATTTACACAGCTAACTTGCTGTAGCAGACCTGAATGAACGCTAAATTTGGCTGGGGACGTGGCAGCAGCCGATGTCTCTGGGGAGCCAATGGAGAGCTCTGCTCTGCTGGCGCAGCCTCTGGCCTTGCTGCCTGCTGTCCAGGTGGACCCACGGCAGGACTACGGTAGTGTGTGGCGGCCTGACGTTCTACTGTACTTTGCTCACCTGGATCCCGGTAATGGGCTGAGTGCTGCGCGGCATGGATGATGTTGCCAGGATTATTTGAGTGCTTATGTTAACTGGCCACCGGCTCGAGATCAGGTATCTGCTGTAGTAGTGGGCAGGTCCTGACAACTAGCTTCAACACTCCTATTAGTCCTATTAGCAACCAGTGAGTTAGCGACTCAACCAGTGAGTTAGCGACTATGATCAGTGGACAGACCACTGAATTGGCAACAAACCCAAAATCTTGCAATTCTACACATTGCACCTGAAGTAGAAATTGCTTATAATGAAAATTGATCTCTTCCAAGTGAGAATGCTAGTTGGAAAGCTGGAGAAGTTAGAAATAGGAGAATATACAAATAAATATATACAAATAAAATCAGTTTCTGAAATATATGTCAAGACAAACTGTGCCTGAAACCTGAAATCAATGCAAAGATGAAAAAATGTCTTATTGGTATCAGTTATACACCTGCTGAGACATTCCTGAACAAGAAGCGAGAAAGTCGCATGACGCTGAGTCGCGATAGCCTATCAGTGATTGAGATTGTCCGTAGGTCACCGACGGCTTCAGAGCGATGTGTGGAGAGGGTCGGGCAGAGCAGGGGATTGAAAATCTGCTAGCCGGTTTATCTTCACTGGAGCTTCTCAGAAGCTAGTTTCCGTGCACATCCGGTTCCACTGTTGTTGTTAGCGTTGTTAGCTCTGTCCTACTACAACTTCACATTTCTATAAAAACCGGACAAAACTGGACGTTACTTGGAGAAAAGAAAGCGAGGAAGTTGAACTACCTGGTGAGTTCAGAAAACATGTGTCTGTAACTTTATTCCAGCTATCATTGTACTTAACTTTGACCAAGTTAGCACAGAATAGCCCTGATCAATCCAAACTACATTCAGAAAACAAACATTTTAGAAGTTGTTGTCCTGCTGTCTTGCTGACAGACCTGACAAAGCATGAATTAATATGTTTAACAAATCTGCATCATGTTGTAGTTATTTCGGCATCAGTTTAATCCGTTTATTGGTATTTAATCACAGCAAAATGTTTACTTTGGGTTCATACAGCTATAGTAATGGCAAGTTAAAAGAGTTAAAATCGCCTTCTCGCGTTGTGTGTGAACACTTGCAGCGAATGTACTCACGCGAGGAAAGAAAAGGAAAGAAAATTTGCGTTTGGTCTAAATGCGGCATAAGAGCTGGATACTCTTATGTCCACATTTTTTAAATGAATACGACATAACAGATTCAATCAGACCAAAGCATTGCATCCTGTACAAGCCGCAATCCATTGTCCAAGTCCAACAGACCTCTGGAATTATCATTTAAATGCTGATGTCGTTTATTGCCCTTTTGTGTACTGAAACCCTGAAAGTATCACTGCTGATCAACTGGCTATTTAGCTTTTCCTTTCAGCTTTTATAGCCTCTGCTTTCTCTTCCATACTTCATTTCCTAATGTACCAGTCAAGTGCTAGGTATTTCATTGGCAGATCAACGCTTTACCAGTTCTTGACCTGACAACGCAATGTGCACAAAAAAAGTTAACTTTACAGAAAACAGATCAAGATCACTTCTGTGGCTTTACAGGTTCCCTGTTGATTTTGACTGACAAATCAGAAAAAAGAATCACATTATTGAGAATCAGTAAAATGATAATAATAGAAAGAGCATAGGCAGGGAGAGGGGTGGCCTTTGATTCCTATGCTTGAGTGTAAGCCAAAATGCAAGGGACTGAAAGCGATAGAGGACAATATATGAAAGAAAAGAGGAAACGGGAAGTCAAGGGAATCGGGTGTAAGGCTTTGAGTAGAATGACATGACATTGGTAGCTTGCATAACATGCAGCAACCCAAGACCTGGAACAGTCATCAGACCGAACAGAGTGAACAGAAATAGGTGACAATATAGAAGAAAAAACAATACTGACCTAAATAAAGCCAGGCAGTAAAATATAGGAACAAACGAGGCATTCTTTCTGTACACTGTACAATGAGAGACTTGGTAGATCAACTTGATCTTCTAATTAGGGCAGAAATCTGTTATGTAAAAAGCCAGTTGAAAATGGCTTTATTAAAGTAAACAACAGGAGGTGACATCTGTGACTCTTTTTCACAATGCCCTGTCTTTTACATTTTTTTTGTAATGCTCCATTTTTAACTTTTTTATCCTGTCCATCCTGTTATTAAGTCATCACCATTTGTCTTCAGTGAAACAATTCTGCCACTGTTTTAATTTGATATAGATCAGAGTCACCACAGCAGACCAAAACATCAGCAAGCCCAAATGACAAAAACACACAGACGGAACTGTCATTTAAGTACATAAAAATAAGAGAACTATAACTTTCTCTCCTACTTTCACCCTGTGGTCCATGTGCCCTTCTCATTTACTCTTTTTTCTTTTCACAGATATTATATGAGCTCAGAATGTGAACTGTCTTGGTTTGGACTAACTGGCAACAAGAAGAGAAAAAGAAAAATTCACCTCCCTAGAGAGGCACATTAATTATTGACAGGATGATTGAAAGCATCAAACAGTGTGCCGGAAGGGTTAGTGATTGGGGCCATTACTGGAGGTCAAGCATGATGACAGTAATTACTCCTGAAGTTCAGTCATGACAATAACATGACTCTAACTGTAAATGTTGGACTGTAACACGTACGTCCAACAAGCAGCTTGTGTTTTTGGTGAATGAAGCCATGATTGTTCACAAAAGAATGGGCATCATGAAGGATCAACTGGAGACATTAGTTTTTAATTTGTACGCACAAGTGATTTGAAAGCCCAGCACACCACCGGTAAATCTACACTGGGGTTTTTTGGTTGATTAGACCTACTCTCAGGACTGTGTTGGTGTATGTATCCTGTGCTAAATAGGTCATTTTAACGGAAGAAATTTCTAACATGGGACAGTAGGAAAAGCAGAGGTGTAAATAATAAAATGAATGATAGCTGAAATAAATCAAAAGCTCTGAAAAAAAAAACATTGTTAAATCCGGTATCTGTGGCCCTCGCAGGACTGTAAAGCATGGCCAATCATTTCATTCAGTCCAAATGAAATGATTAGCTGGCCTAGCTGCCTGCCTACCTGAGCACTCATTGAGCATTAAAAAGTGTTTTGAGGCAGTCACTTTGGAGGGAGGCCTGAAGGGAGGGGGGAGGATTTTTTTGGGTTGGATACTTCAAAAATGTAGCTGTCTCTTGCTAGTTCTCCAATGTTGCCTATCCCAGCTTTAACTCTTGTCTAACATATGGCTTAGGACTGTAGAGAAGAATTAGCATCTGGGGGCCAGGTGCCAATCATTTGATGTTTTCATTAGAATAATGATAACACTTACAGCTCATTTAAGCCTGGACTCTCCTGAGGTTTTTCTTCTTGTCTTACAAATATGGCAAAATATGCCAACTCTACTACTCTACTAATGAGGTAGTAGAGTTTTTTTTTTTTTTTTGAAATGTAAGTTAAAAAGGCATGTTTGATGATTGTCTGATTTGTAAAGCATCAGTTAGGATTTATGAATGTGCATGACATACATAAGCATATGCTTAAGAACGTATTTTCATCTTGTCGGGAAAATTTACAGTGATCTACTCAGACTTTTTGCATTTCGGTTTCCATCCTTAATACAGCATTTTGTCTTTTTATTTATTTTAAATAGGCCATCATTTGGCTCCTCAGGTGGACTCAGCTCTTACAGACACTGTCTCTCTAAAACCCTGTCACTCTTTGCTCCACAACACTTATAGCTCTCCACTCTCTGAGTGGAGTTTGTCAGCACTCTCACAACAGTTTCTCACAACTCTTAGTGAAGTGAAAGCTACATACTGCCTTGTAGTAGCACACCCAACATGCTGAACACTTGAAAGTCGATTTGAAGTGGTAATAGAGTGGAGAGAGGATATTTGTGGTTTACTATCCTACCTGAAGTGTCAGACCCTCTGTTTGGATTTCTTAGTAGACATATTAAATATTCACTGCCAGCTCAGTTATGATACAGTTACAGCAGTTGCTGAACCATTAGAACCACAGACTGTATACATTTTCTTTAATGCAATTTAATATTACTTGAATTCATACTTGTATGAGATACTGCACACACATTAAAATGTATGTACTGAAGAGTGGCTGTGCGAGGGAAATAAGAACCATGCTGATGGGGAACTCCATAGTTTCCAAATTTCAACAACATTTGCAACAGTCTGTAACAGTTGAACATACACTGCAATACCTTCCACGTCTCTCTCAACACCATGCATCACTCTGCAAAGCCCCTCCCCCCAAACCCACAAGAAGGTTGCCCTGCAAAATCTCATCCCACAGAGGGTTTGTTCTCCACAGTGAGAGCCTTGCCAAGATCCTGGTCCCTCTCGCTTATACTCCCCTCCAATGCTTCACGGCCCAGGGCAGAGCACCCCAGGCTTCTGAGGCAGCCGCAACAACGTCTAACAGCGGGATGAGAGGCTAGTACACCACAATCCCTAATGTTTGTCATCATGCCTCTTTACCACTCGTCGAGACGAGTGCCACAGCATCGAATATAATCAGCCCAAAGCCGTGACGTGTTTACACACGTTTTGTTTTATATGCTGTTGTTTGCAAAGAAAGGATGGGCAGTTCTTTTATTGCTGGTTGATGTTTTTCAGCCATTGTGTTTGCAAAACTTCTGAAGCCACACGCTGAAGATACTGAGCTTGACTGAGTGAGAGCATACGCAAGGAGGGGACTGCAGTGATTGAGACTATGTAAGAGACTGCTCCTGGTTCTGACTGGTTGTTTTGACTTGGGCACGGTGGACTCTTGCAAATGTCATTAGGAGCAGTGGGAGGATCCAGATGAACCTGATTTTCTTTCACAGATTATTTGTCTCATGTACTACTGTCAGGATATAGTGACAGTTTCAGCAAATATGACAAAATGTTACCTGCTGAACCTTTAAGCCTTATGTGTCTATTGTGTTTCCTTTTCTTCTCTCCATATGGGATGATATTTGCTTTGAATTTTGGAACTGCAGTTCTCACTATGCTTTGGGTGAAGATAACCATTGCCACTGAGTCAGTGAATTAGCTGTAGGCTACAACTAAGTTCTGTTGTTTTTAGCCTAAGGTTTTGGCAAATCTGCACTGCTGAAAAATGCCGATCTGCTTTAGCTACTAGCAATTCTTCATGTAACCATGACAAGAAAAGACAGAAGAACCAATTCAAGAAAAACTTTTGATCATTATGAGCAAGATCTGAAGTTTTCTCAGTAACTGTCTTGTCTCTCGTCTTAGTTCTTAGTCCTGTGCTTTAGTTCATGCTTAGTGTTTCCCTGATCTGTGTACTTCTGTGTTTTATCATTATGGTCTGTCTTAGTCCTTAGTCTTATATCTCCATGTTGAAGTGTAGTCTTGTCTCCTGTTTGGTCCCGTCTGTGTCCGTGTCCTGATTTTGCTGTCTTTACATGTTTTGTGTTTTACTTTGGTAGATCTGTCCTTGTGTGTTCCTGTAAACTTTACTTCCTGTTTTATTTTGGTAATCTTCTGCACCTGGTGTCCTTGTCTAGCTTTGTTTGATTACCTGATGTATCTCAGCTGTGCTTCCCTCCCTGCTACCAGTGTATATATTGTCCTCAGTTGTCTTCAGTCTTTGTCACGTCCTTGTATCGTCTACGTTGTATGTTGAGTGTTCCGTCTTGTCCCTACGCCTTCTTGGATTATGCCCTTAGTTTGTATCTTGTTCCTGTTTTTGGATTTCTCCCGTTGGATTATGTTTGGTTTGGAGTATTTTCTGTTTGGACTATTGCTGCTAAGCCTGCCTTTTTGTGTAAATAATTCTTTCGTTTGAACTGCATCCTCCTCGCCTGAGTCTGCATTTGGGTCCACACCTCAGCTCCCTGACTGCACTCAGCCATTTCTCATGACAAACACATACCCACGTCCCAATGCCATTTTCTACAGTAGAACATTTAATTCAATGTGCTTTACAGAACATTATATGATAATTATCTTCTTGAGTCTAATAGTAAAGGAGGCTGAAAATCTCCTTGGGATTTGCCTTGTGTCTGTCTGCCCAAATGTGAGCTGATGGACTGACCTCTGACCTCTTGTAGTTTGACTTTATCCAGTGTTTCCCATACATATATTTATTTGTGGCAGCCCGCCACAATATCAGCACTGACCACCACATATTGATTTAAAATTTTTTTACTATTTAAAATGGGTAAAATTTCATTGTAGAGCTGCATGCAGCGCTCTCGCTTCGGAGGAGTTAATTAAAATAGGTTGTTCAGTTTTGGTGATTTTGTGAAATGAAAACAACATCGCACAAAGGCGTGTCCTATACCATACGAATCGGCAGTATCCCCCAAACATGTAGATATAAGGTTTAAGAAACGCGCGATGTAGTGGTGCGTAGTTATGAGTCAAAATGTCCCTTGGTTTCCCACAGTATTTCAGATTTGATTATAGTGCCGCCTTTTGACCGAATCATTTTTAATCTGCAAAAAAAGCGCCATCTATGGGCATATTAGAGTTAACTTTGGTGCCTGGAGTCAAGTGTCATGTCAGTGCGATGAATATTTTGTGTTAAATAGCGCCACCTATGGGCTAATTGCACCAAATTTTGCACAGCCACTCAGCAAGCCATCCCACATTAGTGCACCAAGTTTGGTATTGGTGCCATTCCAAAACTAAGATTTTTCCTGTTTTTAGCGTTTTTTGCAAACATGTTAGCTTATAATGGGGACATTTTTTCACGGATCAAAATTTCCTCTACAAACTTATCAGCTTGGTCCAGAGATTGTCTGTGCCACGTTTGGTGCTGATCGGACTTGTGGCTTCAGAGGACTTAATTAAAATAGGTTTTTCAGTTTTTGCAGAAAAAAAGTTATAGACGGAAATGGGCGTGGCCTATAACAAAATTCAGCTCAATCCCCCGAACACGTAGATATAAGGTTTCTGATATGCGCCTTCGTATGCGGGAGTTCCAAGCCCACACGCAAATATGTTGCTTATAGCGCCCCCTGGAGGTAGAAGCAGCTACAGATTATTTCATCGATTCATCATTTAAGAAGTACTTTGCTCGGCACCCACCCAAAGAAAAGTGGAATCACTGGGAATTTCATGGGTTCTTTGTGAAGACACTTTATCAGTCAGTCAGAACAACAAATGCACTTGTATACATTTTACAGCTGAGGATTGCGGTTTACTTTTGATAGCCTTCAACTCAACCATCAATCATCATTTCAATTAAATGCTTAATTTGTTGTTACTGTTACCTTGTCTGCTCAGTGGACTTGATGACAGACCGGGTGCTTTCTGATCAGATGCCGTCGTGCGGTTGCGGTAGGCAACATAACTTTTGTTTTACGGTGGACAGACTGTGACATTACAGAGTTGTTTTCTTTTAGCTTGAAATAATCCCATACTTTGGACATTTTCTCTCTCTTCCTCCACTTTTCAAACAGTGCCATCATAATCAAGTCGTGTTCACACAGCGTGAGCTTGAAGTGAAATAAATAGTATTAAAGTAATAAATGTCCGTGCGAAACATTGCGCTGAATACTTATATGAATTAAACGAAGCATCGATGCAAAGATTTTGCATCTCAGCCCTAAACAGGACAGTTCAAAAAACTTGATTTCTCAAGAAAAGGTGTCTCATTTCTATTTTTCTGTGACTTGTAGACAGGAAATCAGCAAGCAGCAAGCAAAGAGGCACTGGTTTTGGGTTAGGGGTAGGTTTAGGGTTAGATGCATTTAATAGGTGCCTAATTTGTGCAATCATGAGACGGATCCACGCTCCGTAGCGATGTGACACTCCAAGTAATCTCATGACAGCATCAGATACCAGGCATCTCTTACATCTGTTATGTTCCAATTTAATATAACATCAGAATTTTTAAATAGTTTTCTAATCATCTTGTCACAGGCATCTCAGTCATAGACTCATTGAACCCACATTTGTTTTGGAGCATGAGGCAATTATTGGTGGGTTCAAGTGCCTTTACTGGCCCCTTAAAAAATTAACTGGTCCACCACACAAACAACCCAAAGCTTTTGAGCCTGGCTGAGCATCTAGGGTGTGACTACAAGTAAATTAAAGATAAATGTCACCTAGGCATTACTTAAGTTAAAATCAGTCTATACATTAATAAATACAAATTGTCCTTTTTCCCCTTTTCCCAATGTCAGTCATAGGGGAGCCAATTCTTAGATGAAAGCATCACAGCCTATTAGCTTGGAAGCTGATGTGTCGATCTCCAGGCAACTTGATTTGCATTTCCTTGCCTATGCTTTCTCTCAGATCAGAACTTCAATGATCACTAAGGACTTGGAGCCTTCAACATACAGCATGTAGAGGAGAAGAAAAGCAGTGGTATGTCCAAGAAGTGTCTAGGGAGGAGCTGTAGGTCAGATTCAAGCGAGAGTTTAAAACTAATGAATTTCCCCCTTCCACAAGACAATTTTATTATTTGTATTGTTGTTTGTATTTGTACTCGTGAACAGACTCTATGGCCTGGCCTTTAATGACTGTTGTGAAGGTGGGTGTAGGCTCTTCCTAAAAAGATGCTCTGTGATGATGATCTATTCATTGTAGGTCATCCACCCTTTCATAACTGGCCTGGAAACACACCTGGTCTGGACATCCTCGGGGCCTTCAGTGTCTTGGGACTGCTTGGTAGCACTACTCTACAAGATGATACAATCAAGAACTCTCATCTGCAGACTCTTGCCAGGAAATTTTGCCCTCAACATGAAAATGAGGTTCTCATTCAAGAACCATGTCCTCACTGGGGCATTCAAGTTGGGTGTATTGCGACAACAATCAACTATGGTTCACATCACAAACACAACAAACTAATGCCCGGATGTTAAACTAAATCTTGTTTGAAAGACAAGGACCAGGAGGAGATTGTGAGTCTGGTGAGTGGGCCCACCTCTATCCCTGCCTCGGCCTTCTTGCGGGCATTGCACTAGTTATCCCAAGGTACAAGGTTTCCAGTTTCCAATGTGAACTGTGAACATGATTTCTCAACAACGAACAGGGTAAGAGCATCAATTTAACAAGCACAACAAATAACTGCACATTTTATTTGTATTAGTGCAATTTGTGTTTTGTTTGGCTTTATCCTAAGATAAAAACAGACCTCCGAAACCAGCTTCAACCTGGCCGCCTGCTTGAGGATCTCCATCAATGGACCCTGTCCTGAGGCGTCCCCATATGACAGGGCATTGGAATATATTTTTAGAAAGGCCCCTAAAATAAGATGTTCAAACAAAGCGTGTGAACTTTGCAACATATAGGCTGTGCAGTCGTCACAAAAAGGCTAGCAGTGGAGCACTATTTATTTTAGTTATCACAGAAAGTGTTGGCAATGAAACTGTGTATATGAGTCAATTAATTTATGTGATATATTTAACCCTGTTGGTGTCAGACTAAGCTATAGTATTGCACATGTGCAGCTTATATAATACAGCTGCAAAAATTGCCTTTACTACTTTACACTGTCTGGCGAAAACATCATATCTAAACATTTTATTTCTTTCAAGGAACAGGATGTCCTTGCCTATGCTGACTGCCTATGCCCATTCATATATTTTTTTTTGCTTTATCCAGTGAAACAACAGCAGCAGCTAAACACATTTCCATGACCTTGGTAAGAAAGCAAACAGATGTATAAATACAGCACACAGCCAGAGGCTATATGACTCTGCCCCTTTAATACTCCAGTGACCAGGCTGACAGCCTCTGCCACACTCGGCTTTGTAGCAGGCAGCAAAAACAATTGCAGCATGCCAGCAAAGAGGAAAAGACAGACACAAAGAAATAGACAAAGGAAAAAGTCTCAGACAACAGACAAAATGAAAGCATCACAGTGCTGCCCTACACTTCTCAGACAGGACCCTCTTTCAGCCATCTTGGCTCAGCCTGTCTTCAACAAGAATCTAATGAGCATCCAGAGAAACAGGAAGACGGAATTGTAGACTAACTGAAAATGATGCATTTAGTATGAGAGAAGGCTGGACAAAGACAGAGCCTCCATCAGCTATACAGAGCTGTCTTATCCAGAACCTGAATCCAAATGTCAGCTGGAGAGTCAGCTACTATATGACCTCGTGTTGTAAGCTTACTGACAATGTGTGAGTGTGTGTCTGAATGTTGCTCCATCTGATGAGCAGTTGGCATGGCAGCCACTGCCATCAGGTATGAACGTGTGTCTGATTGTGACATGTAGTGTAAAGCACTTTGAGTGGTCTGTAGTCGTCTGAAAGGTGTTATACAAGTACAGTTCATTTACCATTTGTGTTTGACCAACACACTGAGACAGACACTACCACCATGGAATGTCAAGTAGCCTGTGGGGGGCTGCTCCGTTGCTGGCGATTTTTCTCGGCTTTTCATTTTCTCTTTCTCTCTCTGTCTCTCTTGCTCCTCCTTTCAGTCTGCCTCTGCAGCTATTCTTGACCCCAAGCCATTTGCAAGCTTAGACCAGAAACTAAATTCGGTATGAAACTGACTGGAGTCAATAAATGAAGCGTTAAAACAATAAATGAACAATCACTGCCTTCATCAATAGACCAACACAGCCACAGTGTGTGTGGAGAGCCCAAAAATGATCTTTATAATATTTTCATCACCATACAAGAGCCCTCAGTAATAAGGGATGCTGTGTGAATAATGAGTGATTGGGCAGCAAGACATCCTTTCTGTATGTCAAGTACAAACAGACAACACTTGATCAAGACATCATCTTTGTTATTCAGACTTATTTCCCTGCGTGCATGCTGCATTTGGAAATGAACACAAAAGACAATACTACAATACTCTATCAATTCATATATTACATATTCATATTCACAAAACTTACAGCACTAGCAGTCTGTGTTATAGTCTGTTGTTAAAGTTATGCATAGTGCTAGCATCCTGCAAACACGACTGTGGGCAGTAAAAGCTCTACCTAAAAACAATTTTGACTCTTTGATAGATGGTGAACAAGCACAGTTAAAGGGGGGCGGGGGGGTTTACAAACATGACCTTCACCTACCATCCACTGTGATGAAGGGTCTAGTGCTGGAGTTCAACCCAAGGTTGGTACTGCCACTTATGGGAAGGTCGCCATCCCCTGCCACTGTCACTTTGTTGCAATCTCCAAAGTCTACAACTGCACTAGTGTTACGTTTAGTATCTGCTTCATTGTTGTCAAACTCAGCATCTTTAGCCAGGTCAGATTTGCTACCAGTTTCCCCGTCAGTGCTGGAGCCTACATACAGAGCCAAGCTCGTATCCATGCCGCTGAACACCTTGGGGCTGGGAGGATCAGGAAGCACAATGCCACCTGTGTCCTTCTCTGCCTGAAAGCTCTCCACTAGGCTCTCTACTGGTAACAGAGGAAAGGCACTATTGCTGTCCTTCAGCGGTGGGAATGGGGAGAGGCAGAAGTGGGGCTCACATGGGGCTTGCCGCAGGTCGGTGTGTGTGGCGCCTGCTGCTGAGAGGGTGGGTGGCAGAGTCGGGGGCTGATCTTCTGCGACGGTCAGTGAGCGCTTCATGGAGTGTGGTGAGCGACGCGGACCACCCGTGGGTGATGCCACCTGGTCGAGCCCAACCCCATCTCCACCTGGGTATTTATCAGGCAGCTCGAGACTGGTTGGGACCAAAAGGTGGGAACATTCAGACATTGCACGGCGCATAGCCTTCCTCTGCTGCTGAGCTCGCACCATAAAAAACGGCTCTAAATCTTCCTCCTCTTCTTCCATCTCCTTCTCCTCACTATCGTCTCCCGAAGAGCCCTCAGATAATTGTTGGACCCTCAGGGCTGCCTGCGCTCCGGCCATAACCATATCACCCCTCTCCAAGTGGTTGTCATTAACTCCAGTGACGCAGTGGTTAGGAGCCACCTGTGGCATGGCGACCTTTGGGCTGGAGTTGTTCCATGGTTCAGATGGAGAGTCTCCATCCTGTGGAGATGCCTCCATCAGTGAAGTTCCCAATGAGTGTGGAGGAATTGCACTAGTGAGTGCTGGGGATCCAGGAACCGGTGGCAGGGAGACCCTGCTGGTGCCCGCACACCCCAGGGCAGAAGGTAGACTGCATGTGGAAGCTGGGGAGGGAGATGGGGAGGAGGACAGAGGGCTGTCTGGGCTTTCCCCTGCACTGCCAAGTGATGTGTTACCCAGCGAAGTGCTTCCAGAGATTCCCCCAACCCTGCCTGGCACCTTCAGCTCCGAGTCCATGCTGCCCCTGCCCGGCTGCTTGAAGAAGCACAGCTTGTCTTCATCTGTGAGTCCAGTTGACACCAGAGCCCCACCACCTACCACCAGGTCCCTCGGGGTGCCCATGTCCATGCCTGAGGGGTGCTGCCAATCCCAGCTCTGAGCCGGCAAGGTGGGTGACAGGGATGCCACCTTACACAGCTCACTGTGCTCTGCGTAAGATTGCTGATCGGAGAGAGAAGACATGCTGTCTCTCCTCTCTATCCTCTCTCTCACCTTTTCTTTATTTTAGACTGTCTTTGTTTCAGTCTTGTCTTCAGTCTTTGTGTCTGAAAGTAATCTTCCCTTCTCTCCCTTTTTCCTTTGTTGTCTTGTGCAGCTTAGGTGTGTGCTATACTTTGTGTGTGTCTCTCTTGTGCTGCGCCTCCACTCTGAACTCAAACACACACTGAGGATGAACTCGATGTGCAGCTCTCTCCCTAGTTCCCTCCCTCCTTCTCTCTCTTTGGTTCTTGCTGTCATGTGACCCAGTTGTGGCTGCCAATTGGCAGTTTCCATATCTCACTCATGGTGATGGGCTCTAGTTTTCTCTTTCACCTAACATTTTTCTCCCCTTCTACCCCTTTCTTTCTCTTGGTCTGTTTCATGGTTAAAAGCACAACATACACTCCCCCACAGGGAGGACTTAGTGAGGGGCTGAGGCAGTCTCTTTGAGGGGAGAGTGGATTTGAAATCAAGAACTTTCCAAAGCATGCATACTCTAGTACAATCACGATGACGACTCAACATTGTGATGTCTGTCAGTTATCAGTGACAATGGCATTGTCTATCGGCCCAACCTTAGCATGAACAACCGGGTGTGTATGTGAAAATATGTGCATATTTTTAGATGCCTGCGTGTATCTTAACAGGAAGGTCTACCTAAGCATGTGTGAGACGATAAGTGTACATCTACCAGCATTATCAATCTAAGTGCACAGTATAAGAGGGAAGGAGAAGAAGAAGAAGGGAGGGAGATGGAAAATAGAGTAACGGAAGACAGATGAGGCGTAAGGCCTCTGGTAAAGAGACCTTGTTGACTGTCAGGCTTCTTCTGGTCATGTGGAGAATCACACTCTATTACCCCCCTTTTGCCTACTATGCACAATGCAAAAAAACATGCAAGTTGTCACACATTATTACATGTATGCAGACACAGACACACAGTGTAAGTACCTGGGTAATCATTCTGCCAAGTAGCATGTAACAAACATTCACGAAAGACAGGCTTCTACATGCACAATCGCAGTCAAACACACAATTCAGGCTAACTCTGATGAACAGAGAGAGTCACGTCTGTAAGCATTTAACAGGAACTCAGCTTGGTGTCTTTCACAGAAACACTTTCAACTCAATTTCAGCTATTCTGTCTTTGTGAATTGCACCAAAATGTGTTATTACCAATAAAATAACATGAGACTGTCAAACGTTTTCTAAAGCTGTGGTGATTGAACCTGTCTGTAGGAAATGATTGTGCTACAAGGGAGAGCAGTTTCCATTCCTGAGAAGCTATTAACAAACCTCAGAGTGAGACAGAAATATCCTTCAAAATAATGTATTGTTGTATTACAGATGGTGTCAACATATAATTTTTTGGCTGCACACATCAAATACGTGTCAATGTATGCAAACTATCAAAGGGACTATTACAAGTAGATGGATCATCTAAGGTTACCCAGCATGCATTTTAGAGAAAGGCCAGTATGTAATGGGAAAGGTAAGGGTGGGCAAGAGGAGAGAGATGGGCTTGTTGGCCTGGGCAGACCTGTGTGTGTTTGTTTGTCCAATACCAGTTAAAACAGCCGCCAGTTACAGGCGTTCCTGTGGCTGTCGGTTTGGACTGAACTTCGGCAGAAAACAATGATTTATAACAGGCAGACAGGCAAACAGGGACACAGTGAGGCATGGCGGGACAGAGGGTGAGGAGGATTCAGACAGATGAGGGCAGAAAGAGTGAGGCAGAAGCAGAGAATAGGAATGAATGGAGGGAATGTATATGAGGACTAAGTGTAGAATTAGGGATGAAGGTTGGGCATCATGCAGAGGAAAAGAGTAATAGAAAAAAGAAATTATCAGGGGAACTAAATTGGGGGGCAGACACACACATCCGAGTGTCAAATAAGTGAGGAGAAAGAAGGTGAAGAAGGAAGGCAAGAAGGGGAAAAGTGAAGAAAAAGGGCAAAATAAAAGGACACAATACGTGAGGGTAAACAGTAAAGCTGGAACGGAATGAGGGCGGTGGAGATATGGAGTGGGTACACATGTCCCCTCCTGTCACCATCACATGACAGAACAAGACACAAAGCTACAGTACAATGCTTCTGTCTGATTTGTCCACTGAATCTCCAAACAACAAACATGAGACTCGGTAAAATTCTCTGCCTCATTTCAGTTGCCCTGAATGTAAATTACGTATATTGAATGCATGTGTCCTTCGAAAGTCATTAAATCATTCATATCGAAATCCTACCTGTGGCATAACCCTAACCTTTACTTTCCTATTAAACCTGAAGATTGGCCAAAATCACCTCACTTTGCAAATACTATTTCGCAGCTCTGAAGGTTAAACTTAAAATGGTTCTTGACTAATAATCTTAATTGAACCATGTTTACTACAAACAAAAGCACAACTTTCTTAATACCCCGAGAAAGCACTGCTTCATAAAACATTAAAAGAACAAGATCTCTGTTTTCATTGCACATTTTCCGGCTAGAAAAAAAGAGTCGGGACCAAGCTGGCATTGGAAAAAAGAAAGATGGGGAGGCACAAGGATGCCAAATTAACAAATATAATACCATATAAAGCGGAAAGACAGAAATTCTGCTGCTAGACTTTTAACAGGTGCCCCTCGAAGTTCTCATATTACACCAGTCTTATTGGACCTCCATTGGCTCCCTGTAAAATTCAGGATTGATTTTAAGATTTTAGTGCTGACTTACAGAGCCTTAAATTGTCAGGCCCCACATTACATCCTGGACCTTTTGAAGCCGTATTCCCCTGACCGCACTCTTCGGTCCTCTGGCCAGAACCTACTTACAGTCCCTAAGACCCGTTATAAGACCCGAGGGGACGTGTCATTTCAGTCTGTTGCTCCACGACTGTGGAACGCCCTGCCCCTGTCCATGCGTCTGGCAGACACTGTTGTCTCTTTTAAAAAGGATCTGAAAACATGTCTATTCAAGAAGGCTTTTGGTTGATGGGTCTTCACTAGTGTCATTTTAATTTAATTTTTTATATTTTTATATACATTTTATACTGTTTGTTTTTATTTACCCTTTTGTACAGCACTTTGTGATTTTATCTGAGAAAAGCGCTTTATAAATAAACTTTACTTACTTACTTACTTACAGAAAAAAGGAGAAAGATTAGAGATTCACCAATCAATCGGCCGGTGACTGGAATTGTCCGGTATGTATGTTCGTAAAACACTGTTACTTGAAAATTTATTACTGTGCTCCTAAATTTCTTTGTGTGCTCCTACATTTTTTCATTTAGGAGCACATGTACTCCTTTTTTGCATCTTGTAGAGAAACACAGGGACAGAAATGTTATCTGGTATTAGGGTAGAAGACACAGACATAGTGGATATTTTACAAGCATGGACCGGGTAAAGCAACAGTCAAAACACCAGTGCTAATGTCATTTAGTACCACGTTGGTTTTAATAGGCTAATTGTGTTTTTTGGGCGAAATTATAAAAAATACTGTTTCTGAAGAATGTCAACAGAACAGACCGATATAGGGAGAGATAAACACAGAGGTGGGGCAAGCTGGTGTGTGCAGTGCGAGACAGTAATGGAGGGGTGTGCGTGTGTGTAGGTCTGTGAAAGAAAGAAGAACAGAGTAACGTATTCTTTTAAATATTTTCAAATAAAATATACAAAAACATCAGAATCGGCAGAGAAAATTTGGACAAGAAATCTGCAATCAATCCATCTCTAAGAAAGATAGAACCTCTCTTTGGCTGCCCATAGACAAAACAAAAAAACGTATCTATGGATATGTAAATGAACTACAATACAAGACAGAAATTGTAATCTTGTGTCTTGTCAGTCTTGAACCTGATAACTGCTGAGTACACACACATTTACCCATGTGTCATATAACAAATCAATTTTTTTTATATTGCCCAATATCACAAACACCCTCTATCCTTAGACCCTTGATTCAGATAAGGAAAACCTACCCCCAAAAAACATTTTTAACACGGAAAAACTGAAGAGCAACAGAGTAGAATCCCGCTCCCAGGATGGACAGATTTGCAATGCCGTGTGTTCAGAATAGACCAAAATATAAAAAATTACAGCATGAACACTCATGATGACAAAATTATAAACAGATGGTAATATATGAAGAATGGATGCAGGAGGACATTGAGCAACTCATGTATTAAAAAGATGACATGACATCTCTATAGGCAAAAATGAGACAGTGCCAAGCTGAGATGTAATACCACCCTAAGAACCCTGCTCTCTCTTATATAATCTTTACAGTTTTTATGTCTTACCAATACAGAAATAATGCCTTCTGAAAGCTTTCCATCTGATTTACCATGTTCATGAATGCACAACATCATGTAGGACAATGGGAGCAATGTTGTTGTTATGGCAGCACACAGTGAATGGCGGGACTTTGCTCCAGGGAAGTGGCATTTTCATCGTGGTGCATGCAGGTTTGGTATTTTGGTGACCTACCATAAGCTTGACTTCAAGGAAGTGTCAGAAAATGCGCAGCAGGGGGTGAGTCACTACCAGTCATGCAGCAGAGAGCAGTTTCAGGGGATGGGTGTATTTTTGTGGTGTCCCCTGTGATGCCTGTTTGACCAGGTCATCCTCAAAACTTGGGAAAGCATTTGGTCGATGACATGTTGCCACAAAGTAGTGCATGGACATCCTATTACTCTATCAGGTGCATGGGTAAAAAAGAAAAATATCATGGGAGCTTTAACACAGTGATCAGGTGCATTTTTATTGATATTGTGGATAATTCATTGGCCAGTTTCACTGACCTAATAATTGATGGCGGATCGCAGTGGCAGCAGGCTAAGCAGGATAGTCCAGATGTTGTTTTCCAGCTCCTCATGGGGCATCCTGAGGTGTCCCCAGGCTAGATGAGAAATATAATCCCTTCAGCGTGTTCTGTGTATACCCAAATGGCACCCAGGAGGAATGCTGATCAGATGCCCAAACCACTTCAACTGGCTCTTTTTGATTATTAAATTCGTTGCCAACGATTCGTTCATAACATCATTGGGCCGCAACAACACCGTCAGCTTAACGGACTAAAGTGATGTGAACAGTAAAGTTACTAAAACAACACAACATCAGCGCTGTAGTAACACCTTCACAACCTTAAACCTCCAAAGTGTGGGAGCATTTCACTCTTCACTCAGCCAAAAAGATTGTGAAGTGCAGCATCTGCAAAACTGAGCTGTCCTGGAAACACCTGAGCATCTGAAGAGGAGGCACGTAATGTTGCTCTGTGGATGATGAAGGCTCGTCTCGGTAAGTTAAGTGAGTTTGCAAGCTAGCTTCACGTTAAAGCCGTGTTACTTCACTTTATGAGCTGTAACGTTTTCTTTACAGTTTCCGTTTAATTGTTTATGGCGTTGAGTGTCAAATAATGATGCACAACGATCCTGTTCACTTCCCAGATGCGCCCTAACTTCATAATCATAAACGATGCATCGCTCATGGCGACGTTTACAGCTGGAGAACATGTTGCTACTGAGTGCACAAGAACATCGGACAAGTTTATACTTTCAGAACAAAGAAAAAAAAAAACAGTTCTCATGTCTCTGCGTAAGGTGGCGGCTAATCTGCCCTAGACTACGTTAAGTCTGAGTTTTGTGAGTTGTTGAGTAAGGGGAAACTATATAAACATTGTGATATGCTGGTTACTACAAAATCATTATTATTGGTCCCATCTTGTAAATTCGGCAAATGTAATGCATGACGTTCCTTTCTTTGTATATTAATAGTGTCAGTTTGTCCCGGTGGTTTGCAGTACCAGCGGGTAAGCTGCTTTGTCACTAGACAGCAGATCAGCTTGAACAGTGCTCGCACAGCGCTGTGAACAGTTATTTCTTACTGAATATACCAGCTCTGTCCACGAAAGGACTGGATTTCAGCAGAACTTTCTGTTGCTGCAGCAGAAACATTCATTAAAGATGTATTTTTGAAAGCAGTATTCATTTTATTGTCTTGACTGTTAATTATCACATGCCTAAAACAACCTTAATTTAAAAGCCGATAGCTAAATGAGAGGCATTGTTTAATTTTGCGGTTCTTTTGCACAGAAAACAACCTATTGCTCAACATCAGCAAAACCAAGGATCTACTTTTTCCTGTAATCAACAAAGACACACACCCTGTCTACACCAGTGGAGCTGAGGTGGAGCCAGTCAACAGTTTAAGGGTCCTGGGAATCAGCATCACAGAGAACCTGACATGGTCAGCTCACATCTCCACCTGGTGAAGAAAGCTGACAAATGGCTGCATTTCTTCAGTAAAATTAAGAAGCCACCAGCCTCAAAGCTGTGCTGTTCCATAATGGTAGTAAACATCTTATGTCTCTTCCCCCATGGCTGACTTGGTGCAGCTCAAAGAGAAAAACAACAGCATAAAGACCTTGCTGGACGCCTTGAAGTATGATGAGAACGGCTGGGATGTCATAGGAGACTTCAAAATGGTGGCATTCCTGATGGGTCTCCGAGGCAGTTTTATCCAGTTTTCGTGCTATCATTGCCTTTCGGACAGCGGGGACACCCAGGCGCACCACAAATGGGACCGGTCACAGAGGACTGAGTTTTCTATGGGGAGGAACAAATTCAAGTGGGAGCCACTGGTGGACCCCTAAATGGTGTTGATGCCACTACTGCACATCAAATTGGGCCTTATGAAACAGTTTGTCAGAACTCTAGATAGGCATTCTGCAGCCTTAAAGTAACTTCAAGACTTCTGCCCTAAGCTGTCTGATTTTAGATTAGATGTTAATTTGGATTCATATGTTGTTTCTTTTCTGACTTAATGTGAACTAAAAGACACAAATTCGCCCGTTTTCTTATTGTACAGTTTGTACAGGAAAAAGTATGTGAAGACTTTAGAATTACCTGGATTTCTGCATAAATTGATCATAAAATGTGATCTGATCTTCATCTAAGTTACAACAATAGACAAACACATTCTGCTTAAACTAATATCACACAAACAATTATGTTTCCATGTTTTCATTGAACACACTATGTAAACATTAACAGTGCAGGATGGAAAAAGTATACGACCGCTTGGACTTGAACTGGTTGACCTTCCTTTGGCAGCAATAACCTCAACCAAACGTTTCCTGTAGTTGCGGATCAGACCTGAACAACGATCAGAAGGAATTCTGGACTGTTCCTCTTTTACAAAATTCTTGGGATGTCTGGTTATTAGTAAATTTCCCCGATCTGCTTCATGTCACAATTTAAGTGACCTAGCACAGTTGGGGACTGTCCACTGCATGGCCAAACATGGTTTAAGTAGCTAAAATACTAACTCTCTCTTGGTACCATGTTTTTCCACAACAGTTGTTGTCATCTGAGGTTGTTAAGACTTTTCAGCCATTTTCTGTGCTGAAGTGCTAATCAGTCCTGTCTTCTACCTAACTTTTGATCCCAAAACAATAGCATGTGGTGCGTTTGTTATATATTGGTTCGAAATAGCTTCATATTTACATTTACTCATTTGGCAGACGCTTTTATCCAAAGCGACTTACATTTGAGGAACAACATACAAGCATCAACAGAGCATCAAATACAGATCTACATATCTATCATATCTGTGATGTCACTTGTTTATGTCACAGTTCCTCATTTTTCTTATCGAGAAAGTGCTTCTATAACAATCAATGTTTTTATGTGTTTATATTGCCCAGCTTTAACGTGTTGTCTTGTTTCTTACATTTTGCCCTTCTTTAACGTGTGATGACGTTGTGCAATACATACCCATGCAAGTTATTCACAAAGTGTGGTATATCTGATACTGCAAGACAGCAAGTAGGCTCAAACAAATTAAAATTCCTTCGCTGTGGCCTGAATACAGAAAGTCTTTTTTTTCAATATGCTAATTCACCTCTCAAAGGCAAGAATATAGACAAAGAGTAATGGGCACAGGTGTGGAGAGAGAGAGACATCCTGGTGTTTGAGGTGTTGGAGAAATGGATGATGGAAGAAGACAGATTTTAGTCTGTTTTTAGCTCAACTGCATCTCCTTCACAGTGCGTAAACACAACCCCATCCTTGCTAAACATCCCCATTGTTTCCTCTGTGGCCCCTCTATCCATGAGTTGCTAAATCAACTGCCTCCTGTTGCTATGGCAACTGGTTCCTCATCAGTTTGCCAGCTCTAGCCATGAGGGGTGTTGAGGGAAATGGTTTGGGGGGTTGTTTGGTGGCAGCTATTGTCTGAAGAATCAGGGGATAGATAATGGCAAAGAAAGCTAACAGTGTCTGTATATGCAGGTGCATCTCATTAAATTACAATATCGTTGAAAAGTTCATGTAATTCTAAAATTTTACTCAAAAAGTGAAACTTTTCTAGATTCATTACACAAAGCGAAATATTCCAGGCCCGTTTTGTTTTTATCTTGATTATTTCAGCTTACAGCTCATGGAAATCAAAAATCTCAAGTATTAGAATAAAGAATGTATAATACAGAAATGTCAACCTAAGAAGAGTCTTTAATCTCTCAGTGTGGTTCAGTACACACAACCACAATCATGAAAGACGTCTGACTTGACAGTTGTCCAGAAGACATTTACACCCTCCACAAGGGTGAGTGCTCAAAGCATATTTATGGAAAGTTGACTCGAAGGTTAAAGTGTGGTAGGAAGCAACAGGGATGACAGCAGCTTTGAGAGGATTGTCAAACAAAGCAGATTCAAGAACTTGGGGGAGCTTCCCAGAGTGGACTGGGGCTGGAGTCAGAGCATCAAGAGCCACCACGCACAGACATGTCCAGGAAATGAGCTACAAGTGTCACATTGCCAGTGTCAAGCCACTCCTGAACCAGAGAGAAAGTCAGAAGCGTCTTACCTGGGCTATGGAGAAAAAGAACTGGACCGTGGCTCAGTGGTCCAAAGTCCAGTTTTCAGATGAAAATAATTTTGCATTTAATTTGGAAATCTAGGTCCCAGAGTCTGGCGGAGGAGTGGAGAGGCACAGAATCCAAGTTGCTTCCGGTGTGAAGTAATTTGGGGTGCCATGTCATCTGCTGGTGTTGGTCCACTGTGTTTTATCGAGTCCAGAGTCAATGAAGCATCTAACAGGAGATTTTAGAGCACTTTGTGCTTCCACCTGCTGACAAGCTTAATGGAGATGCTGATTTCCTTTTCCAGCAGGACTTGGCACCTGCTCACAGTGCCAAAACCACTAGCGATGATTTGGAGGTCATGGTTTCCATAACTTGTAAACTATAATCATCAAGATTAAAAAAAAATTAAAAATGAAATATTTCACTTTATGGGCCTGATTTACTAAAGGTAATCTACTAACGGTGTGCACGCAGAATGACGTCTTTCAAAAGCGCAAGATAGCACCTGTTGTTCATTTAGTACTTTTGCCTTAATGAATATGCAATTTGGGGTGTAACATGCAAATACATTTATTTACTACATGCAATGTGATCTACCAAGCCTAAACGCAATTTCATGTGAGTGCAACAGCCTCTGTATTTAATACGTTTGAAAAGAAGGTGCAAACCGTTGCGCAGAGATGGCTTCTGTTACCAGTAGGAGACACAGCCGTAATTAAAGAAAATCTAGAGAAATTAACATTAGATAATATTATTCTATATCCAATGTATTGAAATACAATTATTTTATTTTTTCGATGAACTATATGAATAGAATTTTTTTTGTATTTTCATTTAGCTTTGGCAATACTGTTGTATTAACATTTATGCCAATAAAGCAAATTTTTTTTCGGCCTGACTTCTTCTCCTTGAGAGGGAAGAATTTAGAAAGTTGCGTAGTGCTGCGGAGAGCCCCTAGCTGCAGTAGTGTATGGATCATACCTAAAATTCATCCAGCCAGAGGGAACGATCACCAACTGTTCACAGGACGCCGGTCATAATAGCGACACAACTCATTGTAAGTATTGAAGAGGGAATGGGGCGTTGGGGCGTACAGGGACAGGAGATCGCGGAGTGACCGGGCACGGTGCGGACGGTCGATGATTGTTCCCTCAGGCTGGATGAAGCACGATCTGCTGGCATTTCCTCGCATCTGGGTCATTCCAGCATATTGTATCTGTTTTTGCTGGGGTTTTCCAAAGCAGATTTCCACATAATCGGGATGCACTGAACGAAACAAGCCAAGGTTTTCATGCAGTGGCTGCTTTCTCTCCCGACTCTCCATGGCGGAAACCATTAAAACACGCAAAACCCTCATTTAAATACTCCCACCTCCATTGTGTTGTCATCTAAGCAATAAATCTTAGTAAATCACCCATAACAGGTACTAAAATTGGTACTAAAAATGCACATGCAATTTAGTACTCTTTATTCAGGAAGTTAGTAAATCGGGCCCTATGTGTAATGAATCTAGAATGTTTTGAATAAATAAATGAACTTTTCACGATATTCTCATTTTATGAGATGCACCTGTATGTGTGAAGAGAGGGAGGGCTATGTTCTGAGGGACAGAGGCTACCACCGTACAAGGTGCAAACTGCACATCAGAATGGGAGGAGCCTAGGACTGAACCCTCTCAACCTCCTGAGCCACAGCCGCCATTGATGATGTATGATATAATGTTACAACTATGCTTTGTGGGTATAAAGTAATGAAAACCATTTGTCACAAAAATACTAAAATATCCTGCAGCCTTTCAATAAATCTCACAAAAGCTACATAATATAGGATGTGTACGACATAT
>NC_060150.1:24845636-24850036 GCF_021292245.1 Micropterus dolomieu
TGCTTTGGGGGTGTTTTTCTGCACATGGGACAGGGCGACTGCACTGTATTAAGGAGAGGATGACCGGGGCCATGTATTGCAAGATTTTGGGGAACAACCTCCTTCCCTCAGTTAGAGCATTGAAGATGGGTCGAGGCCGGGTCTTCCAACATGACAATGACCCGAAGCACCCAGCCAAGATAAGCAAGGAGTGGCTCTGTAAGAAGCATATCAAGGTTCTGGCGTGGCCTAGCCAGTCTCCAGACCTAAACCCAATGGAGAATCTTTGGAGGGAGCTCAAACTCCGTGTTTCTCAGCGACAGCCCAGAAACCTGACTGATCTAGAGAAGATCTGTGTGGAGGAGTGGGCCAAAATCCCTCCTGCAGTGTGTGCAAACCTGGTGAAAAACTACAGGAAACGTTTAACCTCTGTAATTGCAAACAAAGGCTACTGTACCAAATATTAACATTGATTTTCTCAGGTGTTCAAATACTTATTTGCAGCTGTATCATACAAATAAATACATAGTGATTTCAGGATTATTTTTTTTTTAGATTATGTCTCTCACAGTGGACATGCACCTACGATGACAATTTCAGACCCCTCCATGATTTCTAAGTGGGAGAACTTGCAAAATAGCAGGGTGTTAAAATACTTATTTTCCTCACTGTATATCAATCAGTGTTTCCCCTACCTTTGTTTTGGTCATGCCCCCCCCCCAATAAAAGTCAAAACATAATTAGGCGGACAGAATCACAGCATTTGACGATCAAAATCGGATTAACCCCTTGACGCCTGAATTTATCTACAATTATTTAAGAAAATTTATTTTTTTCGTTTTCATTTGCTTTCAAACTGATGCTAAATTACAGTTTCAAATTTCAGACCCCTCCATGATTTGTAAGTGGGAGAACTTGCAAAATAGCAGGGTGTTCAAATACTTATTTTCCTCACTGTGTATATATATATATATATATTAGTTAAACGTTACAGCGACTGAGACGGTGGGGAAGCTGTGTACCTGAGTATCAGTAAAACGACAATAAATCTAAATTAAACGTTACGAAGAAGACGGCGGCAGATCCATGCTAAGGTGCCTTAACAAAAGACTCCACATTTGCTTTGTAACATTACATCATTTCTGCTAAAATCAACTCTTTGACATAATACCGGTGGTACAGAGGATATTAATGTGGGTTGCATAAGGTGAAGTAATGTTGAAAGCCATACAACTGTAGCATTTTGCCCTGGATAACGTAAGGAAGTGTTGCCGTTACCCGGCAAGCTAATGTTATCCAACTTCAGCCAACTAAAGCCCAAAATCACAATTTATTTCACATGCTTTGCAGTAATGTTAGTCAATGGATTTCCTGGAAAATCCGACCTGGAGTCTTCACATAGGAATAAGCATACTGGCTATCAGAGATAAATGAAAAACACGGGTGGCTGAAATAAAAAAAAATAAAGCAAGTTACTTTTTAACTCGTGTTTTTCACCACATGGATTTATAAGAGCAGTATTCAATGTTTTACAAAACATTAAACATTGCTACAGCCACTCTCTCCTGATGAGTGCATGCATCACTGACAGCAGCAGCCTCCCGGTCAGTGCTAGGGTTTCTTTCTACAAGTTTCACATTCCCGTGTTGTTGTCAATAAATTACATGTAGAATTCTTCGCGGTTGAAAACTTTTTGCTGGTCACACAAACTTTACAACAGATAGCAATGTTCTTTGAATCTTAAGACTGTAATAGCAATATTTACAGCTGTCGAAAGAACGCCTCTCTCCCTCCTTCTTTGACTTAACAACATAATGTGCTCAACTGAACTGCCCTTGACCTGCCGCGCAGTCACGTATACGCGTAAAGAAGTGCTGTTCTGTTAACGCAGTAATGCAGCATTACTTGGATTAGTAACTGTAATATGTTCACTGTTCTAGAAATAGTAATCCCTTACACTATTTACCGAGTCAAGAGAAAAGTTGAGAGAACTATTTAACCTAAATTACACCAGCATGTCGGCATTCCCCAAAGCTACAAAGCCCTCCTCTGTCCCCATTAGGTATATCAGACCATACTTCCCTGCTTCTACTTCTACTGCCTACTTACACCCAGTTGATAAAAATGTTTCACCCTCAGTAAAAGCAGGACTTTTGAGGGCACAAACTGGTCCATGTTCAGTGTAAGACAAGTTCAGAGGCTGCCACCCAGCAGAAGCACATCCATTTTGAGAAATATACAGCATCAGTGACATCATTCATCAGCATGTGTTGATGATGTGGTGATCACTAAGACGATAAAATCATTCCCCAACCAGAAAGCAAGGATGAGAGCCAAAACAGCTGCCTTCCGGTCAGGTGATAGGGAAGCCTACATCCCTACCAGAGCGAGACTGAAAGCTGGCATCAAGTAGGCACAGCACATACTTCAGCGGAGATTGGAGAGAGACCACAACATATAGGATGTGGCAGGCCATCAAACAAATCACAGGCTACGAAAGCAGGAGCAACCCATCATGTGTGAGGCCACATTACCAGACGACACACATTTTATATTCACTTTGATCTCCTCAACAAAGAAACTAGGCAGTGCATGGTACTCATGAAGATTCGCAAAACATGGGTCCCTGTGCCAGTGGTGCTAGGTACGCTGTTCGTACGGCTCAGATTTTGTTGTTGTTATTCTTCTGTCGGTATGTCATACTGCAGCCTAAACTGTAAAAGTTATGTTAGTGAAACTCACACACGCTATAATTAATGTAACTGTGTGTCGGCTCCTAACTCCCACATAGTATGTTCCACATTTAAAAACGTTATATCGCACGTTACCTCAACTGAGCTGCATATCAGATTTTCTTTCTGCAAAATCACAAAATGTGCAAAATATTTGCTGCTATTTTTTTTTACAAAAATTGATCCATATTGCAATTTTGATAATATTTCAATTAATTGTTCAGCCCCACTTTGGACTTTGCCTTGCCTTGTACAGACTACACGACTTTTAGCGTCAGCCAATGGCCGTGCTGTTCAGACTACACAACTTGCTGTCTTGTGACGAGAGTCTTGAAGTCATTGTGGCGTTCACACTACATGACTGATCGGTGACAAGGGGTCATACACCAGGGTATATACAGGAATCTTGAAGTAAAATTCAATACCTTTTTAACCCCTTTTAAAGACTTTTTCAATATCTTAAGTCTTCCGAGCCACTTTGAGCTAACCAATTAAATCAGCTACACACCTTTAAAATGGACATTTTTGAGTTTTTAAAAGGAATTTAAATATATTTATAACATATTTATTGCCTATATGTCATCAGGTTGTAACGCCACCTAAAAATTGAGGCATTCACCAACGTTCTCTGTTGCCTATAACAGCCTGTAATGGCCAACTGTTTTCTATGTGAAGGACTGGTCAGATTTCCTGCGAAAAGCCACCGTCTTACATTAGCTTTGACGTTTATGTAAGCAACATTACAGCAAATCATGTTTTAGTTGGTTTAAACTAGATAATGTGAGCTTGCCTGCAATGATACGTGTGATAACTTTAATCGACCACTTGATCAATACAACAAAATTCAAATAGGCCAGGAGGGAACCTGGAAGAGGAACTAGTCTAAATGACTGTTAGTAGTATAGTATAGCCTAATATTATAACATTAAATTAAAAGTATATTGTTAATGTAATAGTAAACTGTAAGTTTGATATTAATATATTCATTATGTAACTAACGTTAGCCAAACCCACACGCTCCTTGAATTTTCCTTGTTGTCTTCTGTCTTACCGATTCCGCTGCTGGCGGCGCATCTCGCTCTTGTTTTTCAGGAACGGGGCTGTTCAAGTGGCCACAGAGCGACTGGCCAACCGGGTTAAGCCCGTTACTCCTGATCGTCACTCCGACTATGTTTTGAACGATTAACATTGCGGGTCCAGCGGGGTGGGAAATTACGGTCGGTTGTATACGTAAATCTTTTTCCGGTTTGCATCAATCTATTTTTTGGAGCTTTTAAGAGTGAAATAGGCGCACAGAAGATCGCTGCATCTAATGTTACAGAAACGAATCACACAGTCGCTACTCATTGCCTGTCTACTATTTTTAGCTATGCATTATAAATAGTACGTTCATCTACACTTTTAGCAAACAAACTTTTGGACAAACAGGATTTTCACATTGAAAAAAATATCTTCAAAATTTAATACCTTGTTTAATGGCGATTAAGACTTTTTAATGGCCTTAATTTTGATTTATCACCTTTTAAGACATTTTAAGACCCCGTGGACACCCTGTACACTACACGAGCTGACAGCGGCTCTGTCACCCAAAGCTGGTCTCCAAACCATGTTTTGTCAGGAAAACACATGTGAAATGTGAAACAGGAAATGACACAAACCTAAACATAAAACAGCTGTTTGTTATTATAA